>NC_135803.1:9010196-9258184 GCF_964213995.1 Mustelus asterias
TGGATATTATGAAATGTTGTGGTCCCAGCACTGATCCCTGAGACACACCACTAGTCACCGGCTGCCATCCTGAGAAAGACCCCTTTATCCCCACTCTCTGCCTTCTGCCGGTTAACCAATCTTCTATCCATGCCAGGAAAGAGGATTGTGATGGAAAGTAGTGGTTCACGGAACATCGTCCATCTTCTTGACAGTTTATCACAAGCATTCTTGTTTAACAAAGGATTTGAAATTCAAGCGATTTGTATTTATATTTTTCTTCACAGCTATAACGGATTACAGAAAATGCTTACCTGAATTAATAGTACATTAACAGTTCTGATCAATGATGTACGACACAGTTAATGATTTATTTCAGAACAGCAGTAGACACATTGGAATTGTTAGTCAAAAGCAGAAAATGCTGAAAAATTTCAGCAGGTCTAAAAGCATCTGTGGTGAGAAAGCAGAACTAACGTGATTAGCACTCCTCACAGCGCCAGGGACCCCGGTTCGATTCTGGCATTCGGTGACTGTGTGGAGTTTCCGAGTTTGCACGTTCTCCGGTTTCCTCCCGCAATCCAAACATGTGCATATTAAGCGGGTTGGTCTTGCTAAATTGCCCCTTAGTGTCTCATATGTGTAGGTTAGGTGGGTTAGCCATGGTTAATGCGTGGGTTACGGGGGTGGGTGGGATGACCCGAGGTAAGATGCTGTTTCGGAGAGTTTGTGCAGAGTCGATGGTCAGAATTGCCTCTGTCTTCACTGTCGGGATTCTATGGTTCAATGGATATGGGGCAAAGGCGGGTAAGTGGAACTAACAACAAAGAACAAAGAACAATACAGCACAGGAACAGGCCCTTCGGCCCTCCAAGCCCGCGCCGCTCCCTGGCCCAAACGAGACCATTCTTTTGTATCCCTCCATTCCCACTCCGTTCATGTGGCTATCTATATAAGTCTTAAACGTTCCCAGTGTGTCCGCCTCCACCACCTTGCCCGGCAGCGCATTCCAGGCCCCCACCATCCTCTGTGTAAAAAAGGTCCTTCTGATATCCGTGTTAAACCTCCCCCCCCCAACCCCCGCCCCCCCCCCCCCCCCCCCCCGCGCCCCTCCACCCGCCCCTCAGCTTGAACCTATGACCCCTCGTGAACGTCACCACCGACCTGGGAAAAAGCTTCCCACCGTTCACCCTATCTATGCCTTTCATAATTTTATACACCTTTATGAGGTCACCCCTGATCCTCCGTCTCTCCAGTGAGAACACCCCCAGATTACCCAATCTCTCCTCATAACTAAGCCCTTCCATACCGGGCAACATCCTGGTAAACCTCCTCTGCACTCTCTCTAACGCCTTCACGTCCTTCTGGTAGTGTGGCGACCAGAACTGGGCGCAGTATTCCAAATGTGGCCGAACCAACGTTCTATACAACCGCAACATCAGACCCCAACTTTTATACTCTATGCCCCGTCCTATAAAGGCAAGCATGCCATATGCCTTCTTCACTACCTTCTCCACCTGTGCCATCACCTTCAAGGATCTGTGGACTTGCACACCCAGGTCCCTCTGCGTATCTACACCCTTTATGATTCTGCCATTTATCGTATAGCTCCCCCCTACGTTAGTTATATCAAAAGCATCACTTCGCATTTATCCGGATTGACCTCCATCTGCCATTTCTCTGCCCAAATTTCCAGCCTATCTATATCCTTCTGTAGCCTCTGACAATGTTCCTCACTATCTACAAGTCTAGCCATTTTCGTGTCGTCCGCAAACTTACTGATCACCCTAGTTACACCTTCTTCCAGATCGTTTATATAAATCACAAACAGCAGAGGTCCCAATACAGAGCCCTGCGGAACACCACTAGTCACAGGCATCCAGCCGGAAAAAGACCCTTCCACGACCACCCTCTGTCTTCTGTGACCAAGCCAGTTCTCCATCCATCGAGCCACCTTCCCCTTAATCCCATGAGATCCAACCTTTTGCACCAACCTACCATGAGGGACTTTGTCAAACGCTTTACTAAAGTCCATATAGATGACATCCACGGCCCTTCCCTCGTCAACCATTCTGGTCACTTCTTCAAAAAGCTACACCAGGTTAGTGAAAACCATGCTGACTATCGTGAATGAGTTTATTCCTTTCTAAATGCGCATACATCCTATCTCTAAGAATCCTCTCCAACAACTTCCCTACCACGGACATCAAGCTCACCGGCCTATAATTTCCTGGGCTATCCTTCCTACCCTTCTTAAATAACAGGACCACATTAGCTATCCTCCAATCCTCTTGGACCTCACCTGTGTCCAGTGATTAGACAAAGATTTGCGTCAGAGGCCCAGCGATTTCATTTCTCGTCTCCCTGAGCAGCCTGGGATAGATTCCATCAGGCCCTGGGTATTTGTCAGTCTTTATATTCCCTAAAAAACCTAACACTTCCTCCCTTGTAATGGAGATTTTCTCTAACGGGTCAACACTCCCCTCCGAGACACTCCCAGTCAACACATCCCTCTCCTTTGTGAATACCGACGCAAAGCATTCATTTAGGATCTTCCCTACTTCTTTGGGCTTGAAGCATAATTCCCCACTTTTGCCCCTGAGAGGTCCGATTTTTTCCCTGACAACCCTTTTGCTCCTAATGTATGAATAAAATGCCTTGGGATTCTCCTTAATCCGATCACCCAAGGACATTTCGTGACCCCTTTTTGCCCTTCTAATTCCTCGTATGAGTTCTTTCCTACTTTCTTTGTATTCCTCCAGAGCTCCCTCCGTTTTTAGCTGCCTGGACCTAACGTACGCCACTCTTTTCTTTATGACCAATCGCTCAATTTCCCTGGTTATCCATGGCTCTCGAATCCTACCCTTCCTATCCTTTTTTACAGGCACATGCCTATCCTGCAGCCCAAACAACTGTTCCTTAAAAGACTCCCACATGCCAGATGTGGATTTACCCTCAAACAGCCTCTCCCAATCAACAGCTGCCAAATTCTGCCTAATCCCACTAAAGTTAGCCTTCCCCCAATCCAACAACTTACCCTTGGGACACGACTCATCCTTTTCCATCACTATCGTAAAACTAACAGAATTGTGGTCACAGATCACTATCCTAAAGCTAACAGAATTGTGGAGTTAGGTCGCAGGTCAGCCATGGTCTAATTGAACATGGGGGATACAATTGAGGTGGTTAATGACTTACTCCGTTTTCAAGCTCCATAAATAGTTTAAAAACTGAGTTGATGTTATTGAGCATGAGACACTTACAAGGTTAGGAACTAAATACCGGGGGTTTGGGTGCAGCACAATAGCGCGTGGACAAAGTCGGTAGAGGCACAGTGGACCGAATGGCCTCCTGCAGTGCTATCTATTTCCTTGATTCGACAACAGACATACCTTGTTTTTTCCGCCATTCCACACAATAGCTTCTTCATTCAGAACGATTGGCTGCCCAGTAGACGCTGAGGCATCGTAATAGCCAAGATTCACAATCTCTGGCAAACCATTTTTATTGATTTGCCAATTCATCAAGTCATATATAGCCACTGGATCCCCACTGGACTCAAAGTAGACATTTTCACCAGATGTAGTTGTAAAGTTAACAGACTGCATATAATGAAGCAGCTGCAAAACAGAAACAACTGGATGGGTTAGTTGAGAATGAGACACACATTTATCAAAATATCCATGTCAGGTCTATCCTGGCAAGATATTAAAGCCCTTCAATGAACTGTACTAAAATAAAATAAAGAGAAATGATAAACTCTATTAGGGCCATCAATCTCCACGCATCAATCGACTGACATTAATTCTGTTGATTTGACAAGTAACTAAACAATGGTTAAGAAATGCCAGTAGATTTGGAAAGCAAGATTACCATCTAGAAAGGCATTCCTCCTTACAAATGTATTTTTCTGATGTATCCGCATTTTTCATAGAATGAACTGAAAGCTATCTCTCCGTATCAGGCCATTGGGCCCAACTGGCCCTTGCTGGCCTATGTTCGAGACGAGCATCCTACCACCATATTTGAACTAACCTGATGAGCAGATTCTTTCATTATTTTCTCCCTTGGGCTGCTTATTTGCATTCTCCTCAAATGCAAAAATGTTATTTACTTCCACGTGGTGGCGAGTTTCAGATTCTTATCGTACTTTGTTTAAAATGTTTCTGCTGAATTCCCGATTGCATTATAGTGACTACTATTTTATCACCTCTATTTTTTGACCACAAGGGAAAAAGGTTTCCACTAGAACGTCCCACTTAACCCGGTTGTAATCACAGTCCTCTATAAGCTCCTGCTTTCAATCTCCTCTTCTCGACAGCGAAAGTTTCAACCTACTCAGAGATCCAGAGAGGTTCCTGGCATTACCGACTCCAGCTTCAAGAACGATTCCACCCTCCACCGCCCCCTCTACTTAACTTTTAATTTGACTGAATTGGTGTAATTCATGCCTAGAAATCATAAGAAATCATAATCACTAGTTCAAACCGGAAACACGTATTGCAGATATAATAGCCTTGGGTTTAGAAATAACCCCGTAAGGGCTATATTATCCGGGATATTTAGGGTCATCCAGTGCAAACGTTAAGTGATGGCGATAGTCACGAAGATCAGAGATTCTCCTGCCTCAGACAAAACATAACACACTTTTAGGGTGGATGGAACTGCTCGATAATCCAGACAGGTCATTTCCTCCCATGGACATTGCTGACGGCTGACTATCTGAATTGGGCTATGGAATGGTTACTAGGTTGTTTCGCCTTGTGGGAGAGTCAAGGACCAGAGGGTATAATCTCAGTGTAAGGAACCGCCCATATAAGGTAAGGGATGAGGAGGAATTTATTTCCTCAGTGTGAAGTGAAGCAGTAGAGAAAGGTAATCGAGGGTTAAGGGAATAAGGCGGGAAAGTGGATCTAAGGATCACCATGTCAGATAAGTCATGATTTCATTGAATGGTTGAGCAGACTGGATGGGCCGAATGGCATCTTCTGCTCCGAAGTCGCTTGGTCTTCAGAAAGGAATTCGCTGCATCGGAGAAGTTTGTGGAAAGCTCCTTATCGGCCTGCTAAGGGGCACATCTACCAATTAAAGGACTTTTCCCTTTTAACACGCGCAAGTTTTCCATTTGCTTCTCTTACCTGCCATGGTTCGTACGTAGAAATGTGCGCGCAGGTGCCATTTGTAAACGGCCCCTTTCCTTCTTCACAAGCAAGCATATCATGCACTGCATGGGCGAACACATAGACTGCTTTATAAACGTTATAGGAACTCCCATCCATGGTTAAATCAGAATATGCATTGTTTACTCCGTGTAACGATTCATCACCTGAACATTGAGGATTTTCGGGATCAGCATTTGATTTCAATTCACTTTCAGGCAGTAGAGTGCACTTGAATGTTGTTTCCCAAAATTCCGTCGCAAAAGTGTTGTCGGACACAGTGGATGGGTGAACCTGCAGAAGAAATTCTCGTAAACCTATCACTTCCGCCGTGTGGATGGCGGGTCCTATTGTCCCGGTAAGGAATTCAGTGCTTTCCTCTGGAGTAAGTAGTTCTCCTGTGACCCAAGCCTCACTTCCTATCCACTGTATGCCGCTGACATTTTGACGTACGATTTCTCTTAACAAAATCCGCATTTCCCTTTTGGCTGAAAACGCGACAACTACTTTTGTCGTTGACCTTTTGATAACCTGAACAATCTCTGTCACTTTCTCCTTCGGGTCGGTTCGAGAAAACGATACCGAGAAAGCCACGCAAATTCCCAATTTCTCAATGTCTTCCAGAAAAGCTTCCATTCCAAAGATACCATAGTCATTGTTACTTCGAACCGTTCCGATCCATGTCCACCCAAACTTTTTAACAAGTTGGGCCAAAAGTTTGGACTGATAGTAATCACTTGGTATTGTTCTATAAAAGGCAGGGTGTTCCTGTCTATTACTGAGACATGCACACGTGGAAAAGTAACTGATCTGTTGGGGTGTAAAACGCAAATAAGACATACATACTAGAAATAAAAATCAAAGAGAATAAAGGCGAAATAATGCAATGCTACATAAGACGATGGGACATAGGAGCAGAATTAGGCCCCTCGGTCCATCGAGTCTGCTCCGCCATTCAATCATGGCTGATATTTTTCTCATCTCCATTCTCCTGCCTTTCCACCATAACCCCTGATCCCCTTCTTAATCAAGTACTTATCTATCGCTGTCTTAAAGACACTCAATGACCTGGCCTCCAAAGCCTTCTGCGGCGAAGAGTTCCACAGATTCACCACTCTCTGGCTGAAGAAATTCCTCCTCATCTCTGTTTTAAAGGATCGTCCCTTTCATCTGAGGTTATGCCCTCTGGTTCTAGTTTTTCCTACTAGTGGAAACATCGTCTCCAAGTCCAATCTATCCAGACCTCGCAGTATCCTGTAAGTTTCAATAAGGTCCACCCTCAACCTTTTAAACTTCAATGAGTACAGACCTCGAGTCCTCAATCGTTCCTCATATGACAAGATCTTCATTCCAGGGATCATTCTTGTGAACCTCCTCTGGACCCTTTCCAAGGCTAGCACATCCTTCCTTAGATACAGGGCCCAAAACTGCTTACAATACTCCAAATGGGGTCTGACCAGAGCCTTCTACAGCCTCAGAAGTACATCCCTTCTCTTGCATTCTAGCCCTCTCGACATGAATGTTAACATTGCATTTGCCTTCCTAGCTGCCAACTGAACCTGCACGGTAATCTTAAGAGAATCTTGAACAACGACTTCCAATTCCCTTTGTGCTTCTGATTTCCTAAGCATTCCCCCATTTAGAAAATAGTCTATGCCTCCATTCCTCCTTCGAACGTGCATAACCTCACACTTTTCCACCTTGTATTCCATCTGCCACTTCTTTGCCCACTCCCCTAGCCTGTCCAAGTCTTTCTGCACCCCCCCCCTGCTTCCTCTATTATACAGTCCCTCTCCATATCTTTGTATCGTCTGCAAACATCGCAACAGTGCCTTCAGTTCCTTCCTCCAAATCGTTCATGTATATTGTGAAAAGTCCCAGCACTGACCCCCGAGGACATCACTAGTCACCGGCTGCAATCCGGAAAAAGACCCCTTTCTCCCCACTCTCTGCCTTCTGCCAGTCAGCCAATGCTCCATCCATGCCAGGATCTTACCCTTAACACCATGGGCTCTTAACTTATTTCACAGTCCGCTATGCGGCACCATGCCAAAGGTCTTCTGGAAATCTAAATAAATCACGTCCGCTGATTCTCCTTTATCTAACTTCCTTGTTACCTCCTAAAAGAACTCTAACAGATTTTGCAGACATGACCTCCCCTTGACGAAGCCGTGCTAACTCAGTCCTATTTTATCATGCACTTCCAAGCACGTTGCAATCTCATCTTTAATAATGGACTCTAAAATCTTGTCAATGACCGAAGTCAGGCAAACTGGCCTATAGTTTCCTGCCTTCCTTCTTAAACAGTGGTGTTACATTAGCTACTTTCCAGTCCTCTGGGACCCTCCCTGCCTCCAGTGATTCCTGAAAGACCACCACCAATGCCGCCACAATTTCCTCAGCTTTCTCTTTTAGAACCCTGGGGTGAGTCCATCCAGTCGAGATGATTTATTCACCTTCAGACCTTTAAGTTTCCCCAGAATCTTCTCCTTAGTGATGGCCACTGCACTCACCATGATTCCCCTGGAGCTCTAGCATCTCACTGGTGCTTTCCACCATGAAGACTGATACAAAGTAACTATTCAGTTCCTCTGCCATTTCTTTGATTCCTATTATTACTTCTCCAGCCTTATTTTCCAGTGGTCCAATGTCTACTTTTGCCTCTCTCTTGTCTTTTCTATGTTGAAAAAAACTCTTCCTATCTTCTTTTATATTACAAGCTAGCTTACATTCATATTTCACCTTCTCCCCCCTTATTGCTTTTTTAGTTGTCCTCTGCTTGCTTCTTTTTTAGTTGTCCTCTGCTTGCTTTTAAAGGC
This sequence comes from Mustelus asterias, assembly GCF_964213995.1. NCBI lineage: Eukaryota > Metazoa > Chordata > Chondrichthyes > Carcharhiniformes > Triakidae > Mustelus > Mustelus asterias. The sequence goes on from NC_135803.1 coordinate 9,018,154, forward strand.
TTCCCAATCCTCTGGCTACCCACTAATCCTCGCCACTTTGTATGCTTCTTCTTTTCCTTTTATACTGTCCTTGACTTCCCTCACCAGCCATGGATGCCTCGTCCTCCCCTTAGCATGTTTCCTCCTCCTTGGGATGAATTTCTGTTGTGCCTCCTGAATAACCCCCAAAAGCTCTTGCCATTGCTGTTCCACTGTCTTCCCTGCGAGGCGCCCTTTCCAATCAACTCTGGCCAGCTCCTGCCTCACGTTTTTGTAGTTACCTTTATTTAATTGAAATACCGTTGTATCTGATTCCAGCTTCTACCTCTCAAACTGCAGTATAAATTCTATCATATTGTAGTCACTCCTCCCTCAGGGTTCCGTCACCTTCAGTTCGCTAATCAAGTCTGCCTCATTGCACATCACCAAATCCAGAATTGCCTGTTCCCTCGTAGGCTCTGTCATAAGTTACTCCAAAAAACCATCACTTAATAATTCCCCAGATTCCTTTCCTTGCGATCCACTACATACCTGATTTTACCAGTCCATCTGCACATTGAAGTCCCCCATGATTATTGTAATATTGCCTTTTTATATGCCTTTTCTATCTCCTGATTTAATTTCTGCCCCACATCCTGACTACTGCTAGGGTGCCTCTGCATAACTCCCGTGAGGTTCGTTTTACCTTTGCGATTCCTCAACTCTACCCACAGAGATTCTATGCCTTCCGATCCTACATCACTTCTTGCTATCGATTTAACTTCATTCCTTACTAACAATGCAACCCCGCACCCTTTGCCCATCTGCCCGTCCTTTCGATAGAACACATATCCTTAGATATTTAGATCCTCGCCCTGATTCCCTTGCAGCCACGTCTCTGTGATGCCCAGAACATCGTACCGGCCAATTTCAATATGTGCAACAAGCACATTTACCTTGTTCCGTATACTGCGCGCATTTAGGTACAACACTCTCAGTCCTGCATTGACCACCTCCCTGATCATACTTGTCACCTTTTTTGCTCTGCCTAAGGTTAGATTCCTGCCACCTTCTATACTCTGTGTTCTATTACGTGGATCTACGTTATATAATGTACACCTAATTATGATAAGAAACCTTGCCGGTTGAATGAGTATCTCCTTGAACCTATTGGAATTGGAATTAAAGTAAATAACAGTTTACTTGCGTGTTTGTTTGCATTACATCATAAAAGCAATATATAGTGGAGAACAATAAAATATAAAACAATTTTCCTATTTAAGGCATTCCATACACATTACAATACACGTGGCCTGTTTCCGAGTTGTAACACGGAATTAATATAATTCAATTAGACATTGCTGTTACAATATCAAGTTGACCAAGTAAGCGCCTACCTTACCAAAGGCATTTTAAACGGACCGATTGTCCTCGATATTGCAATCGATTGGGAGGATCCACCGCCCCCAATTATGGCCAGGACGTTGGGAAGACCTTTACAATCATTGGCAGAAATCATTTCTTGCCTTCCATTAACAAGTGTCAGAGCTGCCTGTGTTGCGGTTGTGGATGAAGCACAGTCATCGAGAATTTTGTAGCCAATTGTAGTATTCGGAAGTAGGGTACCACTTCTATTTATTTCTTCGATGGTAAAGATCATAGTCTGCACGAGGCGGTAAGATCTGAAATCAAAACTACAGCACACAAAGGTTAAGTTGGTAGGCATGTACAGGAGCTCTTGATATTTGCCAAATGTTAGGAATAATCTACGCAGTAACCACATTATTGATGAGTTTAATTGAAGCAGATTACAAAAAAAACAGATTGTTGGCAGTCAGATTATATACCGTGGTAACTTTAGTAACACGTGAATGCTGTAGAGAATATGTTAATGTACGAAGTGCGCGCTAAAGCAGAGAATGCACCATCGACAGGAAGAACAGCAGAACCTCACCAAGCCTCCTCTGACAGTACTTTCCAAAACCGCGACCTGTACCATCTAGAAGAGCAGGCATATGAGAACGTCATAACCTCCAAGTTCCCCTTCAAGTCACGCACCACCCTCACAGTCTCAAAACCCTGGAACTCCCTCTGGGACATCACTGCGGCTGTGCTTGCACCAGCCGCACTGCAGCGGTTCAAGAAGACGGGTCTACAGCACCGTCTCAAGGGCGATTGGCAATGGGCAGGAAATGCTGGCCTAGCCAGCGACAGTGCCATCTTCTAACCGACAAAAACGAATAATTTCATCCAGTTCAAACGCAATCTAAAGGTGTACGATTTTGAACAGCGCCATTGAAAACAATATCTGTTTCTACATTAATCAACAAGCACAGTCACAAGAGAGGTGAACTAACCCTTTGCATCGTCGTTGCTCTGGAGAGTGTTCGAAGGGGTCAATACTTTCAAGCCGATGTGAGTGAACATGGAACATTCCGCCAAGTATGACATCTCCGGCTTTACTGATCCCTGGCAAGTCAAAGTTTCCTTGAAGTTGGCAGTTTGGATTGTTCGTTGCTGTTACAGCAGCAACAAATGTGAAGCAAAGGGAAATATGATGCATCACAATGTTTTATATAAAGAATAACGTTCAGCTCCCCTCAGCATGGAAGTCATCAAATCGGGAATGGTGGTGGGACTTTATACACTTTTCGGTTTGCCGGCGAGATTTCTGGGTAATAGGTTGCATTGAGTACAAAAGGAATGGAAACAATAAGTGTGGATAAAATCCCTCCAGAGAATAATGCATCATTCATTTTCCATTTTTGCCTGAGGAAGGAAAAATACAACTCTGAATTTTGGCACGATGCCAACGACTTCAATTGTAATATCAAAGTTTAAGCCTGCATATATATTTCCCCTGGTGAGTTCTATGTGTGTCATTTGTTCCTGTTAAATTTGTAGACTCCAGATGATTTTATCCAGAACCCAATCGTCTATACCAAAAGTGAATAATTTAAAACAGTTGACATTTAAATGTGCCTGTTGGCAACATTCATTTAATTAATTTAAACTTTGCAATGTTATGTCTCAGGGTAAATCATCTGAAATAGAATGCAAATCACCACGGAGCTTTAGTGATATATGATGAGAAATGGTGGATTGCTTTGTTTCGACTCGAAGGAAAAATAACACGCTTGAATTAGTTACAGAGTATGTTGCATCCAAACTGTTTGTTGCGAGTTTATATGTCGTAATCTCTGACACATATTGGTTCAGTATCACTCGATCGGAAAAAAATATAAAACCTGGCTTTAGCTATCTTCACAAGAGGACGCGGCAGATATCGTGAGACAATTCGAGAAAGAAAGGGATATCGCCCATCCGCCGCCCCCCCCCCCCCACCCCCCCCCCCCACCCCACCCCCGGCTAACCTTTACTCCACACGAACAGCATGTCTCGCCATTATCCCACCATTTTTGTCTGTGGATCTTACTGCGCACAAACAGCCACTTTCCTACAGCGACGCACTGCAACACAGGCGGCATGATGGCACAGTGGCTAGCACTGCTGCCTCACAGCGCCAGAGACCTGGGTTCAATACCTTGGGTGATTATCTGTATGGAGTTTGCAGGTTCTCAGAGAGGTTTGATTGGGTTTCTGCAGCGGATAATCTGCTCGTCAGCAAAGTTCTCTCCCATGGAATGAAAGGGACAGCACGGCCTTGATAGAAGTGACCAAGGAAAAACAGAGAGCACTTTGCATCTGGTATTTTTGGACTGGAGGAAGGCATGTAATCGGGTTGCAGAATAGCACACCTTGCTTTCCCTGACAATAATAAATTTAAAAGTGCAAATATAAATAACCGATGTTATAAACCCCAATAATGTTCAAGGCGACGGCAGCCCAAATCCCAGAAGGGAAACTCGGATTGGCAGTCCTCAGAATCATAGGAACATAGAAACTAGAAGCAAAAATAGGCCGAGCCTGCTCCACCATTCATCTTGATCGTGACGGATCATTGAATTCAATATCCTGATCCCCGTTCCCCCCATATCCCTTCATCCCTTTAGCCCCTGGAGCTATATTTATATTTTTCTTGAAATCAAACAACGTTTTGGCCTCAACTACACTCTGTGGTAGTGAATTCCATACATTCACCATCCTCTGGGTGAAGAAACTTCTCCTCACTTCAGTTCTAAAAGGATGACTCCTTATCCTCAAACTTTGACATCCAGTTCTGGACTCCCCCACCATTGGGAACATTCTTTCTGAATCTACCCCGTCTAATCCTGTTATGATTTTATAAGTTTCTATGAGATCCACTCTAATTTTCTAAACTCCAGTGAATATAATCCTGACCCACTTAGTCTCTCCTCATATGACAGACCTGCCATCCAGGACTCAGCCAGGTAAACCTTCGCTGTACTCCCTCTATAGCAATGATATCCTTCCTCAGATAAGGACACAAAAACTGCACACAATACTCCAGGTGTGGCCTCATCAAAGCCCTATAAAATTGCAGCAAACCATCCCTATCCCTGTACTCACATCCTCTCGCTATGAAGGCCAACATACTATTTGCCTTCTTTACCAACTGCTGCACCTGTGCACTTACTTTTAGTGACTGATGCACAAGGACACCAATGTCTCGCTGAGTATCCACCTCTCCCAATTTACTCCCATTCAAATAATGAATGGTCTGTCTTCCTATTATTGCTACCAAAGTGGATAACCTCACATTTATCCACATTATACTGCATCTGCCATGCATGTGCCCACACACTCAGCCTGTCCAGATCTCGCTGAAGCACCCCTGCATCTTCCTCACTGCTCACCCTCTCACCCAACTTTGTATCATCTGCAAATTTGGAGATAATACATTCAGTTCCATCTTCCAAGTAATTAATATATTATGTGAACCGTTGGGGTCCTGAAATAGATGCCTGCGGAACCCTACTAGTCACTGGCTGCCAATCAGAAAAAGACCGATTTATGCCAACTCTTTGCTCCTGATCTGCTAACCAGCTTTCTATCCATCTCAAGATATTACCTGCAATCCCATGTGCATTAACTTTACATAGTAGTCCCTTATGTGAGACCTTTTCAAAAGCCATCTGGAAGTCTAAATAAACCATATCCACTGGTTCTCTTCAGTCAACTCTACTGCTTACATCCTCAAAGAATTCCATAATTTCATCAAATATGAGTTCCCTTTCGTAAATCCATGCTGACTTTGTCTGATTATACCACTGCCTTCCAAATGCTGAGTTATGAAATCCTTGATAATGGAGTCTAGCAATTTCCCCAGTTCCAATGTTAGGCGCACTGGTCTATGCTTCCCTGTTTTCTCTCTACCTCCCTCTTTGAATGGTGGGCTTACATTAGCTACCCTCCAATCTGTAGGAACTGTTCCAGAGTCCAAATAATTTTGCAAAATAACCACCAATGGATCTACTATTTCCAGGGCCACTTCCTTAAGTACCATGGGATGACGATTATCAGAACCTGGAGATCTATCCACCTTCAGTTCCATCAATTTTCCCAAAACCATTTCTCTACTAATTCTGATTTCGTTCAGCTCCTCACTAAAACTTGAAGCACTCAGAACTTCTGGTACATTATTCATTCAGTCTTTGTGAAGACTGAAGCTAAGTATGAATTTAATTCCTCGGCTATTTCTTTATTCCCCGTTATGAATTCTCACATTTCTGACTGTAAGGGGCCTACATTCGTTTTTATTTTTCTCTTTACATACCTATAGAAACTTTTACAGTCAGTTTTACGTTCCCCACTAGCTTACTTTCATACTTTATTTTTCCCTTCTTAATCAATCCCTTGGTCCTCCTTTGCTGAATTTTAAACTGATCCCAATCCTCAAGCCGATTGCTTTTTCTTGCCAATTTGCAGATCTCCTCCTTGAATCTGATATTATCTCTAATTTCCCTTGTAATTTTTGGTTTGGCCACAATTCCCTTACCACTCTCGTGCGAAACAGGAATAAACAACTTCTGGAGTTCGCCTATTCGTTCTTTAAATGCCTGCCACGTACTGTCCACTGTCTTTCCTTTCAATAATGTTTCCCAGTCCATCACGGCCAATTCATGCCTCATACCATCATAGTTACCTTGATTGAGATTCAGTACCCTGGTTTCAGAATCAACTACATCACTATCCACCTTGACAAAGAATTCTACCATATTATGGTCATTCAATACCAAGAGTTCTCTCACAACTGGATTGCCAACTAATCCTTCCTCATTGCACAGCACCTAGTCCAAGATGACAGGCTCCCTTGTTGGTTCCTCAAAGTACTGTTCTGTGTACCATCCTGTATGCACTCCAGAAATTCCTCCTCTATTTTACTGTGACTAAATTGACTCTCCCAATCTAGATACAAATTAAAGTCGCCCATAATCACAGATGTTCCTTTAACACATGCATCACTGATTTCCTGTCTGATGCTTTTCCCATTACCACTACAGTCTGGACCTCTGTATACCACCCCCACCACAGTTTTTGCCCCTTCTTCTTTCTTAACTCGACCCTACAGATTCCACATCGCTTATGCTAATATATTTCCTCATTATCGTATCAATATCATCTTTGATCAGCAATGTAACTCTTTTCCTTTTCCTTTCTGTCTGTTCTTCCTAAACACTGAATAACACCAATGTTTAGTTCCAATCCTTGGTCACCTTGGAGTCATGTCTCCGTAATCCCAACTACATCATAGTCCTTTACATGCAACTGATTCATCCACTTTGTTTCGAATGCTCCAAGCATTCAGGTACAAAACCTTCACTTTTTAGTTTCGGAATTTAGAAAAAATGTGATCAAATAAATGAAACCCAGTGAGGAAAGTTGCCGCCTTGTTGTAAGTTACTCAAATAACAAAACGTTTATTAAACTTTAAAAGACACAACAAGAAAGGCAATAGCAAAGAATAACATTTACAATTAAATGCAATAAAGATTATCCAGACCGTATATTTATAATACACCCAATCCAAACCTTTCTATTTTCCTAAACTATGAGAATGTACCTTCCCCAAAAAAACATGTGATTGGTTTTAACACGCTGCACCACATCGAGCAAAATAATTACCACACAAGAACTGTAGCTTTCTTTTAGGGACCTTTATTCTAGTTTAGGGTAGAATTTATGGGGTCACACACATACATACTGCTGCTGCTTTCCTTTCTACACAACACCTTGATTCTGCGAGAGAGCTCGAATGTGCAATTGGGTATGGCTATGATCTAGGTTTTCAGACTGCTGGTCCCCATGTAGCTTCACAAAGCATTTGCTTCACCCTGCTACTCGGCTAATCTGCGACTCATAAGTCCTCAGTGCAGCTAAATCCATATCAGTTCTTTTATCCAGTATTTTTTATCCAGTTCATTACTTTTCATTTCATTCCAGCTTTCTAATGCCACCGCACCCCCCCCCCCGCCCCCCGCCGCACCCCCGCCCCTCCGACCTCCCCCCTCCCGCCAACCCATTGTTTAGAAACAAAACGTCATACTTTCAATTATTTCTTCCCAGTTCTACCTTATCTAAAATTACAAACATCAAAAAGCATGCATTAACATGAAATATACCCGAGTGTTTACAGATAACACCGACATCAATTCTTTTGATGGTGCATCAGCAATGGTATTCTCTCTCCCAGCAATGTCGCAAAATCTTTCCTTTTCTTTCTTCAGAGTAAGGGTTTGAGCTTCTCATTTGCAAGATGTAATATATCCCAATGTTATCAATAGTTACACAGGTCTGGAAGTCAGATGAAACATATGTGTACTTCAGGATTGTCCCATTAGTGTGCTATGTCTGAGATGATTGTCCAATCTTCATATCCAACCACTTGATGTGGCCGCGAATTCAAAAGACTAAATTTCGTAGAATCATTTGGTGCATCCCTAATGTCAAATAATAAAAATGGAAAGCCTCGTCCCAATCATGTGGCTAACTCTGACTATCCGCTTTCATCATTATTTTCAAAAATTGATACCATCTCTTTAATGCTTTGTGTGACTCCGGATGATATTGTTTTATCTCCAGGCTATTCATGACTACTCTAAATAATCCTGACACAAATTTTGACTCATGATCCGATTGTATTTCTTTTGGTAAGCCATATTTCGTAAATAACTTGATTGATTCTTCTGCAACTCAGTAATATTTCTTAACCTTAGGGCTTAACCTTATGGCCGTAGTACAACCTGATGAATCTCTGCCCATTTTTCATCTGAAGTAACATGAGCAGACCTCCATTTTCTCATTAGTATGTTATCCTTCATGTAATAGCTTTCAGGAATACTTTGAGCTTCCAATGCTGAATATGCCGTTTGACAAATTTATTTTACCTTTTCATCTCGTTGCTGCATATCTATCAGTTCAATGAACTAAAAATGTCAGTTTCCTTATCTCCTTCCCTTTAATCTTCATCCATCTCGCCAAAGATAGTGTCAGCTAACTATGTCTCACTGCCCTTATCCTGTGTTCTCGACTTCTCTTCCTCCTCCTGTTTCAGTTTATGTGCCTGTGATCTCGTTACCACACAATCAGGAAATATGCAGGATTGTCAATTTGCAATTCTTTTGTAGCTTGACTTTCCATAGGTTGTTCAGCTACAGTAGGCATCACTATCACTTGTAATCCAGCTATATTATTACCTTAGATAAACTGAACACCTGCAATAGGCAATATTTCTAAGACTCCTAGATTGTCATGCTCCTAAATTCTCTTATTCCTAAATTCTCATACACTCAAGGGATTATGCTTTAACTATCCCACGAAAGAGCCCCCAAATTTGTTATGAACCCTGCTGATGTTCAATGCAAGGGCATCCCAAATCTTGGAAGGAAAATTCGGAATGCCAGTTCTTAACTATTTATCTTTGTGATTTGGAGAAAATGTGAAAAAAGCAATGAAACCCAGTGAGAAAAGCAATCAGTCTTGTTGCAAATTATTTAAACAACAAAACTTTAAAATACAGAAAAGAAAGCCAACAGTAAAGAAAAACATTCACGATTAAGTACAATAATGGCTATGCAGACAGCATAATTAAATTACCACCCCAAATTCAAATATATTGACTTTCCGAAACTCTGAGAATGCACCTTCCCCAAAACAACATCCCATAGGTTTTCATGCTGTGGGCCAAATGCAGCGATTAATTACCTCACAGGAACTGTAGTTTTCTTTTAGGACCACTTCTTCTGGATTAGAGTACAATTTATGGGGCCTCATTTGGCAAACGTCTTTTGCATTCTTTTCTGCATTGCAGCTTGATTCTGGGAGAGAGATCTGGCTTGCAATTCGGCATGGCTATGGTCTTGGTCTCTAGACTACTAGCCTCCATGTTGCTCAATCGAGTATCTATTTCACCCTGCTCCTAGACGAATCTGCATCTCACAAGCCCTCGGTGCAGCTAATTCCCTATCAGTTTCTTTTTTATCCAAATCTTTACCTTTCATTTTATTCATACTTAAAACCTAGATTTATGCGAACCGGGCACAATTACAAAAGTTGTGGATGACACAAACTTTGGATTGCGTGGAGAAAACTAATAAACATTGAAAGGATATTGTTGGGTTGGTGGAACTGGCCAACAACTGCCAAATGTAATTTACTGTAGAAAATTGGGAGCGTATAGATTTTTGGAAGGAACAATGATGAAAGGCCATATAAGATAATGGGTAGAATTCTAAAAGTGGTGCTGGAGCAGAAGGAGCTGGGGTTGACTGAGCACAAATCAGGTAAAGCAGGCTGAGAAAGTGAGTAATATATCATACAGCATCACGGATGTTATAAATGGGGCCATAGAGAACACAAGGTAAAACATTATGATAAGTCTGTATAACTGGAGTATTTTGTCCAGTTTTTGGCCCTATACCTTTGGAAAGATGTGAAGGCATCAGAGAGGGGACAGAAGAGACTAAGGAGATGCGTACAGCGATGAGGAACTTCAGTTTTAGCGACAGTTTGAGGCATCTAGAATTGTTCTCTTTGAGGAGAGAATTAAGTGGAGGTTTGATCGAGGTGTTCAAATGATGAGGGGGGGGGGTGGAAATAATGGATAGGGAGCAACAATTCCCTTTGTTGGGTGGATGAAAAAACAGAGGGCGCCAATTCAAAGTGATCAACAAAACTTTGATGGTTTTGTTTTTAAGCAGCCAATGGTTAGGATCCGGTCTGCACAGCTGGAGAGTATGGTTAGCAGCAGATTCAATCGTGGCTTTCAAATGGGAGTTGGAAAATTATCCGAGGAAAGAAATTGCAAGGTTACAGAGGAAAGACTGGAGAGTGAGACTTGGGCCTGAATTATTTCGATGGTGGGGTCTCGCTTCTCAACATGTAATGAGTCATCGGAGAACAGATCCCCGCCGGATCCAAGTGCCCTGCAGCCATTTTGTCCTCGAATGAATGTTAAGTGGCTGGAGGCCGGATTCCACCTCACACTGGGGCAGAGGCCTTGCCAATCTGACTGGTTGGCAGATCGCCAACAGCAATAGCATTGCAGTGGACAGAAGTGGAAGTAAGGCATTTGACAAAGTCCCACATGGCAGATTGGTTAAGAAGGTTAAGGCTCATGGGATACAAGGAGAAGTGGATAGATGGGTGGAGAACTGGCTTGGCCATAGGAGACAGAGGGTAGTGGTCGAAGGGCCTTTTTCCGGCTGGAGGTCTGTGAACAATGGTGTTCCGCAGGGCTCTGTATTGGGACCTCTGCTATTTGTGATATATATAAATGATTTGGAAGAAGGTGTAACTGGTGTAATCAGCAAGTTTGCGGATGACACAAAGATGGCTGGACTTGCGGATAGCGAAGAGCATTGTTGGGCAATACAGCAGGATATAGATAGGCTGGAAAATTGGGCGGAGAGGTGGCAGGTGGAGTTTAATCCGGATAAATGCGAAGTGATGCATTTTGGAAGAAATAATGTCGGGAGGAGTTATACAAAAAATGGCAGAGTCATCACGAGTATAGAAACACAGAGGGACCTAGGTGTGCAAGTCCACAAATCCTTGAAGGTGGAAACACAGGTGGAGAAGGTGGTGAAGAAGGCATAAGGTATGCTTGCCTTTATAGGAAGGGGTATAGAGTATAAAAGCTGGAGTCTGATGATGCAGCTGTATAGAACGCTGGTTAGGCCACATTTGGAGTACTGCGTCCAGTTCTGGTCGCCGCACTACCAGAAGGACGTGGAGGCATTAGAGAGAGTGCAGAGAAGGTTTACCAGGATGTTGCCTGGTATGGAGGGTCTTAGCTATGAGGAGAGATTGGGTAAACTGGGGTTGTTCTCCTTGGAAAGACGGAGAATGAGGGGAGATCTAATAGAGGTATACAAGATTATGAAGGGGATAGATAGGGTGAACAGTGGGACGCTTTTTCCCAGGTCAGAACTGACGTTCACGAGGGGTCACGGGCTCAAGGTGAGAGGGGCGAAGTATAACTCAGATATTAGAGGGATGTTTTTTACACAGAGGTTGGTGGGGGCCTGGAATGCGCTGCCAAGTAGGGTGGTGGAGGCAGGCACGCTGACATCGTTTAAGACTTACCTGGATAGTCACATGAGCAGCCTGGGAATGGAGGGATACAAACGATTGGTCTAGTTGGACCAAGGAGCGGCACAGGCTTGGAGGGCCGAAGGGCCTGTTTCCTGTGCTGTACTGTTCTTTGTTCTTTGTTCTTTGTCCGAGAACTGGAAGCGCAGCTACGTACAACAGGGCCCAGGAAGGGGAGCAAAATGGGAGTTCGGGGGCATTGGCAGGGAGGTCCACAGGCCACTGGAACTCAAGGGGTGGCACGAGACATCAGAAAGGAGGTTTTGATGAAGGCAACACCCTCTCCGTTGAACTTTTCCACCTGCGATGCAACACCTGTTGCCCACAGAAATTGAATCCTAAAAATTGAGGCTGGGCGGGAAACGGCCCTCAAAGACTTCAATTATTTCAAAGACTGGCTTCCTGTCTAAGGTCTTGCCTGGTCCAGTGGCAGGGGCAGGTGGGAGCCTGGGGCGAATGGTCTGCCATCAATTAAAGAGTGAGACTAACTGTCCTTGCTGGAGACAATACACATCTCTTTAACCTGTGCTTCACCCTCTCTCCACTCACATTGTCTGTACCTTTAAGACTTGATTACCTGTAAAGACTCGCATTCCAACCATTACCTTGTAAATTGAGTTTGTGTCTTTATATGCCCTGTTTGTGAACACGAGTCCTCACTCACCTGAAGAAGGGGCTTGGAGCTCCGAAAGCTAGTGCTGCCAAATAAACCTGGTGGACTTTAACCTTGTATTGTGAGACTTCTTAAATGTCACCCAGCAAGCCATTCAGTTGTATCCAAGCACTACAAAGTCTACAAAAAGGAATGAGACCGAACAGACTACTCAGCATCGACCTCGGCACTGGAAAAACAACAAATCCAGAAATGTCGACCATGGAAACACATCCTTATTAACATCTCGTGGCTTGTGCAAAAATTGGGAGAGCTGTCTCATAGTCTCGTCAAGCAACAGCCTGACATAGTCATGCTGAGAGAATTATGCCTTGCAGGCAATGTCCCCCGAAAACACTATCCCAAAGTACCTGCTGTCCCACTAGGAGGATAGACACAGCAGAAGTGATGACATAGTGGTATAAGGCAGGAAAGAATTGTCTTGGGAGTCCTCAACATCGACTCTGGATTGCATGAAGCTTCATGCATCAGGAAGCACAGGTAGTTTTAAGTGATCTTTGTTTGTACTGCTGGATGTTAAAAATAAGGTGTAGATTTAAGTGAGTTTAAATTAGGGTTTTTGCGTAGGAAGGTTCATCCTGACTCGAAACGTTTGCTGTATTCTCTCTATACAGCTGCTGTCAGACCTGTTGACTTTTTCCAGCATTTTCTGTTTTGTGTAGTGAAGCTCTAGTTAGATTCATTTCAAACAAATTTGTTTGCATGTATGGCGGTGGGGTGGTGGGGGGGGGGGGGGGGGGCGGGGGTTGGATTGCATTCAAACTGTGTTTCTACTGCACTGAGGAGAGTTTATGAAAGGAAAATTAAACACAAGCTTGGGGAAAAAATGAGATGTTGCTGCGCAACCATGGGCCACTGTAGGAGAGCTAGACTTTGTGATTGTGTTATAGCTGAACTCTTAGCAGGCAGAGCCAGGAATCTAGAGAGAGAACAGTTCTCTCAGCTTCGCCAGGAGTAGAAGCAGAACAGGCAATATGCAAAAAGGCAGACTTCACAAAAACTACACCAGAAATGAAAGGACAGCTCGTTATGAAAACTAGAAACTGGAAAGAGACATTCCATCATGTTTGAAGTCAAATAAACAAACAGAAACTGGAAATAGAACAGGGTGCCTTCATTGAAGGCGCAGACAGATTGAAGAGCTGAGAAAACGTTAGCGAGTAAGAAGCCAAAGATATAAAAAGCAATCCAGACGTTTCTAATATTTTACTACAGCATGCGAAGTGATAGTTGAAGCAATTGTGAAGCAATTAGTGGCACTATCTCTGGGAGTTTGTGTGAAAGCTTTCAAGACAAAGAAGTACTGAAAGGAGAGTAGTAAAACCTGAAAGTGGATCCTTGTTGAGAACAGCTGAATGAAAGCATTGTACGAAAGAAGATGCTAAGGAGTTTTTCTTTAGAGTGGAGTTTGGAATCACTCGTGTGAACGCTGGAGTACAGGGAGATAAGTTAGCTTATGGTGCAAGAATCATTTAGGGCGATTTCAGGAGAAATCCACAGACGTTAACTTGGTGTCAGAGTAGAGTGTGTCTGACCACAGTCAGCCTGTGGTCTTAAAGGGACTGTGTATTTACTGAGAATATTATATCGTAAGATATATTTTGTAACCCGTGTTATCCTTAAAATGTGTACATTTGTGAAAAGAAGTGGGAGTGAAGAATTTTTTTCCTGCTTAAGAAATGTTTTTTGTTGTTGAAAGCTAATTTGTAGCCCTGTGACTCTGTTAATCCACGTTTTCTAAAAGCAAAAGTAGAAGTTACTGTCGTTTGAGTGAGAATTTCTTTCTAGGGCCTTCCCATTTAATCGCAACATCAACCAGGAGCATAACACATGCCATCAAGACAAGCATGGGCAAGAAATTCTCCTGCTGATTACTACATATCACCCACCCCCCCGCAACCCCCCACCATCCCCCACAATCACAACCCCTCACTTGATGAATCAATAGTTCTCCATGTTGAACATTACTTGGAGGAAGCACTGAAGGTGTATAAAGTGCAGAATGTTCTCTGGTTGGGGAAATTCAAAGTCCATCACCAGGATTGGCTCGGTAGCACCACCACAGACCGAGCTGGACGACTCCTAAAGGATATAGCTGCAAGACGAATGTGCCTTAAGTGGTAAGGGATACACAAAGAAGGAAAAATGTGCCTGACCTCATCCTCGCTAATCTGCCTATCGCAGATGCATCCGCCCACGAAAGTACCAGTAGGAGTGACCACCGCTTGTGGAGATTAAGACCCGTCTTCACATTGAGGATGCCTTCCATCATGTGGCACTAACACCATGCTAAAACGGGGCAAATTTGAAGTAGGTCTGGCTACTTAAGATTGGGTATCAGTGAGGCACTGTGGGTCATCAGTTGCAGCCGAATTGTACTCAACCACAGTCAGTACCTCATGGACCGGTGTATCCCACACACATCGTCTCCAAGCCAGGTGATCAACACTGGTTCAATGAAGAGCGCAGGAGGGCATGCCAGGAGCAGCACCAGGTATTCCTAAAAATGAGATGGCAACCTGCTGAAGCTACAACACGGGACTACTTGCATGCCAGCAACATTTTCCCTATCCTCGGGCTAAGCATTGACCAATGCTGAACTGGACTAGCCATATAAACACTATAGCTACAAGAGCAGGTCAGGGGCTAGAAATCAGGAGCTGATTAGCTCACCTCCGGACTCCCCAAAGCCTGTTCACAATCTATAAGATGCAAGTCAGGAGCGTGATGGAATTCTCTCCACATGCCTGGATCAGTGCAGCTCCAACAACACTCAAGAAACATAATACCATCCAGGAAATAAACTGCCAGCTTGATTGGCACCCGGTTCACAAACATTCACGGTCTCCACCATCGACGCACAGTAGCAGCCGTGGGTATAACCTACAAGATGCAGTGCAGAAACTCACCAAGGTTCCTTAGGCAGCAATTTCCAAACTCACAGCCACTACCATCTAGAAGGGCAAAAGCGGCAGATACTTGGGAACACCACGATCTGCAGGTTCCCCTCCAAACCGCTTACCGTCCTGAGTTGGAAATATATCGCCGTTCCCTCACTGTCGCAGGGCCAAAATCCCTCCCTAACAGCACTGTGGGTTTATCCACACCACTTGGACTGCAGCAAAGAACAAAGAACAAAGAACAAAGAACAGTACAGCACAGGAAACAGGCCCTTCGGCCCTCCAAGCCTGTGCCGCTCCTTGGTCCAACTAGACCAATCGTTTGTATCCGTCCATTCCCAGGCTGCTCATGTGACTATCCAGGCAAGTCTTAAACGATGTCAGCGTGCCTGCCTCCACCATCCTACTTGGCAGCGCATTCCAGGCCCCCACCACCCTCTGTGTAAAAAACGTCCCTCTGATGTCTGAGTTATACTTCGCCCCTCTCAGCTTGAGCCCGTGACCCCTCGTGATCATCACCTCCGACCTGGGAAAAAGCTTCCCACTGTTCACCCTATCTATACCCTTCATAATCTTGTATACCTCTATTAGATCTCCCCTCATTCTCCGTCTTTTCAAGGAGAACAACCCCAGTTTACCCAATCTCTCCTCATAGCTAAGACCCTCCATACCAGGCAACATCCTGGTAAACCTTCTCTGCACTCTCTCCAATGCCTCCACGTCCTTCTGGTAGTGCGGCGACCAGAACTGGACGCAGTACTCCAAATGTGGCCTAACCAGCGTTCTATACAGCTGCATCATCAGACTCCAGTTTTTATACTCTATACCCCGTCCTATAAATGCAAGCATACCATATGCCTTCTTCACCACCTTCTCCACCTGTGTTGCCACCTTCAAGGATTTGTGGACTTGCACACCTAGGTCCCTATGTGTTTCTATACTCCTGATGACTCTGCCATTTATTGTATAACTCCTCCCTACATTATTTCTTCCAAAATGCATCACTTCGCATTTATCCGGATTAAATTCCATCTGCCACCTCTCCGCCCAATTTTCCAGCCTATCTATATCCTGCTGTATTGCCCGACAATGCTCTTCGCTATTCGAGAAAGCTGCTCTGACATCTGCAATGGTGACCCCAGATACAGGTTCATCCAGGGCTTCCAGGGTGGAGGGCATGCTCTTGCTGACCTCTTCAATAGCAAATGGCATGGTCTGCAGGAACCGGAAGTTTGACAATTGAAAACTGTGGAATATGTAAACAAAACACGGTACAGATAATCAAATCATAATTCAATCGCTTGTTGAATAATATAGTTAAGACGCAATATATTCTCTAAAACCACAGCAAATAAAAAGTATATTCAGTCTGTAAAGACCATAGATGTTGTTGTTTTTTCTACAATAAAAAGTGAAGTTCTATTGTAATGGCGATAGACGAATGCCTTTCTTTGTAATTAAACACATATCACATATCAGAATGCTGAGAGAGGCAACGGAGGAAATTGCTGGGGCTCTGAGAGACTTCTTTGTATCCCCACTGGCTACAGGGGAGGTGCACACAGTAAGAATTTTACTGTGTTGACCCCAGTCCAACGCCGGCATCTCCACATCATGACTACAGGGGACGTCGCAGACGATTGGAGAATAGCCAATGTTGTTCCTTTGTTAAGAAGGGTAGTAAGAACAATCCAGGAAATTACAGGCTGATGAGCCTTCCGTCAGTGGTAGGGAAATTATTGGAGATTATTCTTCGAGCCAGGATTTATTCCCACTTGGAAATAAGTGGACATATTAGTGAGAGACAACATGGTTTTGTGGAGTGGGGGTCGTGTCTCACTAACTTGATCGAGTTTTTCGAGTAAGTGATGAAGATGATTGATGAGGGTATGGCAGTGGATGTTGTCTACATGGACTTCAGTAAGGTCTTTGACAAGGTCCCTCATGGCAGACTGATGCACAAGGTAAGTTGCATGGGATCAGAGGTGAGCTGGCAAAGATACAAAACTGGCTTGGTCAAAGAAGACAGAGGGTAGCAGTGGAAGGGTGCATATCTGAATGGAGGGCTGTGACAAGTGGCGTTCCTCAGGGATCAGTGCTGGGACCTTTGCTGTTTGTAATATATATAACTAATTTGGAGGAAAATGTAACTGGTTTGATCAGTAAATTTGCGGACGACACAAAGGTTGGTGGATTTGTGGATAGCGATGAGGACAATCTGAGGATACAGCAGGATATAGATCGGTTGGAGGCTTGGGCAGAGAGATGGCAGATGGAGTTTAATCCAGACAAATGTGAGGTAATGCATTTTGGAAGGTCTAATACAGATAGGAAATATACATTAAATGGCAGAACCCTCAAGAGTATTGATAGGCAAAGGGATCTGAGTGTACAGGTACACAGGTCACTGAAAGTGGCAATGCAGATGAAGAAGGTAGTCAATAAGGCATATGGCATGCTTGCTGTCATTGGCCAGGGCATTGAGTTTTAAAATTGGCAAGTCATGTTGCAGCTTTATAGAACCTTAGTTAGGCCCCACTTGGGATATAGTGTTCAATTCTGGTCACCACACTACCAGGAGGATGTGAAGGCTTTGGAGAGGGTACAGTAAAGATTTACCGGGATGTTGCCTGGTATGGAGGGCATTAGCTATGAGGAGAGGTTGGAGAAACTTTGTTTGTTCTCACTAGAACGACGGAGGTTGAGGGGCGACCTAACAGAAGTCTACAGGATTATGAGAGGCATGGAAAGAGTGGATAGTCAGAAGCTTTTTTCCCAGGGTGGAAGAGTTCATTACTAGGGGGCATAGGTTTAAGGTACAGGGGGCAAGGTTTAAAGGTGGTGTACGAGGCAGACTTTTTGCACAGAGGGTGGTGGGTGCCTGGAACCCGTTACCAGGGGAGGTAGTGGAAGCGGATACGGTGGTGACTTTTAAGGGGCATCTTGACAAATTCATGAATAGGATGGGAAAAGAGGGATATGATCCCTGGAAGGGTATGGGGTTTTAGTTCAATCGGGCAGCATGGTCGGTGCAGACTTGGTGGGCCGTAGGACCTGTTCCTGTGCTGTACGTTTCTTTGCTGTTGGTTCTTGTTCTATATAAATAGATATCTGTCGATTGGAATTACAGTAAAAATATATTTTTTATGATCTTGACTCTTCAATTAACATTCTTCAAGGTTTCTCTTTCGATCCTAAGATTAGGCAAATTAGACAAGTGATTATATTTAATAGACACAACAGGAAATCAGATTAATGCACAGCTAATTTCAACAATATCTGAACACTCTATCTTTTGAAACTGAAGTCAAAGAAAGCGTCCAGATTCTGCACAAAGAATAATGCCGAGGCTCATGTTACCTACAACTATAACGGAATAAATCGGCAAGCAACGTCCAATGCCTACACGTGGGTAGTTCAGCAGAGAATGTGGGAAGTCTTGCCCTAGGTACCCTGCCCGTCCGGAAAACTTGCTATATAATAATCACCAGAAGACTTGACAGTTAAAGGGATATAGAGGGTGGTGCCCTGGCACTTAGCAGTGAGATATCCACAGACAAGTCAGAAATGGTTAGTTTACATTTTACAAATGTGGAGCTACATTCCTTCAGATATAAACTATTACTGGGGATTTTTAAGAAGAAAAGTGCACTTTTCATTTCTGTCCCATTCATTTTTTCTTAATCCAATCCGCTTCCTTTTCTTTAATTCTCTCCATGATTTTACAAATTATATGCTCTCATTTACCCTTCCTGACTAAAACACTGCGTGTCTCAATGGGATCAGTTGGAAAGGTTCACAGTCATGTTTCCTATTCACTTAAATCTTAGATTCTCAGTAGAGGGCGCCATCTGAAACATATCTCCAAATACCGTAGACCAGCGTGCAAAAGCGCACAGATTATCAGTGGGCAGTTGTAAACTTCACGACCAGCTGTTCGCCGCTGAGTCATTTATGTGGTCCATACATACTGCAACAGTATTTTATGTCACAGTAAAGCCATTTTCTAACATCTTTTCGAACTACAATTTAATTTTCTGATTGATAAAGCGGGAAGAGAAGAAATTTGTCAATGCACAGTTGTTGAAAACATTGCTCCCGCCCGCATTTGTTTTTAGTCCCAATGTAACTCAATGGCTCAGCTGCCGCTCCCATAGCTAGTTGCTTAATGCGTAAAGAACATTCGGTACTTCTAGTCAGTGACATCGAGGACACTGAGATTCAGAACTTCATAATATTTTAGACGAATTTGATTCCATAGCAACTGTACCCTAAATATATTTTAAAAGTTGTTCTTGCAGCTGTACTTATCGTTAAACATTTAAATTGCTTAAATTGCTTCAGTAATATCACGGTTGCTGCACACAACTTTTGTATTCACGACCCATTGGGTGTTGATTGCCTTTGTGCATCACGTTTACCATCAGAAATTTGTCAGGATAGAAACACTGAGTAACAATTGAATGATATGGTGAATACAAATTCTTCAGTCTGGGTCGATGTACAATGTTACATTCAACAATTGAAAGATAATAATTCTGTGGAAACAATTCGCCGACACAAAGCAGCTGAAAAGAATAACGTTATAGGACATTCATAGGAAACTGAAAATGTTATAGAATTCGTTCCCGAAACTCAAGTGGATAGAGCTGTGAAGAAGGCCTACAGTGTGTTAGCTTTTATTAACAGGGGGTTGGAGTTTAAGAGCCGTGGGGTTATGCTGCAACTGTACAGGACCTTGGTGAGACCACATTTGGAATATTGTGTGCAGTTCTGGTCACCTCACTATAATAAGGATGTGGAGACGCTGGAAATCGTGCAGAGGAGATTTACCAGGATGCTGCCTGGTTTGGAGGGTAGTTCTTATGAGGAAAGGTTGAGGGAGCTCGGGCTGTTCTCTCTGGAGCGGAGGAGGCTGAGGAGAGACTTAATAGAGGTTTATAAAATGATGAAGGGGATAGATAGAGTGAACGTTCAAAGACTATTTCCTCGGGTGGATGGAGCTATTACAAGGGGGCATAACTATAGGGTTCATGGTGGGAGATATAGGAAGGATATCAGAGGTAGGTTCTTTACGCAGAGAGTAGTTGGGGTGTGGAATGGACTGCCTGCAGTGATAGTGGAGTCAGACACTTTAGGAACATTTAAGCGGTTATTGGATAGGCACATGGAGCACACCAGGATGACAGGGAGTGGGATAGCTTGATCTTGGTTTCAGATAAAGCTCGTCACAACATCGTGGGCCGAAGGGCCTGTTCTGTGCTGTACTGTTCTATGTTCGATGTAAACCATAAGATTGTATTGCAAGTAAGTGAGCAGATGAAATTCAAATGTTTTATTGTAATTTTGTACAAACAATAAAGGCTCTCCTGCCCACGGCAGCAGTTAGACTCACCTTCTGCACTCGGTGTCTGTCGGAGTTGTGATGAACGAAGGCACCCCCTGATTCGCATCTCTATGTACCTTAAATATTCCGCCCAGAATAATATCACCATCCTCAGATATACTGGGGAGATTATCTTTCGCTCTACGGGTACAGACCATTCCATGTATTTCCTTCTTGGCAAACACAACTAGCAAAAGGAAATCCAGAAACAGAGTCATTGCCTTATTGCAAGAAATCTGTCACTGGTTGGAAGGAAAAGAAAGAGTTTGAATTTATATAGCTACTTTCATAGCCGGCGGACACTCCAAAGCTCCTTGCAGCAAATTAAGGCTTACCACTGAGGTCATGTAGGAGGTCCCGAAGTATTACATAGTGTACCGTATACTCTGGCGTGCGGAGTGGTTAGTCAATTCTACAGAGAGAAGAATTCAATTCGATTACAAATAGGTAAACTCTTAAGGCGATTAGAGAATAAACCTTAACCCACTGAAAACAGCAAAGCACAAAGACTGTACAATAATAGTGTATGATGTGGATGATCATCACCAGATGTAACTTTTAAATATTTAGAGAATATCAGAATCCGTCTAATCTCAAAGTTAAACCAATTTAAAGTCGTATCTTACATTAAAACTAGGTCATGAAACGGCTGGAGCATTGTGTGTAATCCTGGCCTCCATATCACAGAAAATACTTAGTTGCTCTGGAGAGAGTGCAGAAGAGGGTTACAAGAAGGTTGCCAGGGCGAGGGAAGTGTGGCTATGGGGTCAGATTGGAGAGCGTGGGGTTATTTTCCGAAGAACATTAGAGGCTGGAGATTGATGGAGATATTCAAAATTATGAGGGGGAGAGGTAATGTGGACAGGATGAAATAGTTTATCTTGGTGGAGAATTCTAGAATCATGGGACATTGATTCAAGATAAGTGGCAGTAGGTGTAGAGAGGACACGAGGAAGAACCTTTTGCGCAAAGGGTGGTGGGTGTCTGGAATTTGCTGTCCGGGTTGTTGGTGGAGACAGAGACACTAAACTATTTTTAAAAGTACCTGGATCTGCACCTTAAGTGTTGTAAGCTACAGGGCTACGGGCCGGGTGCAGGAGGGGGGTGAGGGGGCGCGGGTGGGGTGGGGGGGGGGGGGGTGGGATTCGAAAGGGCACCTGATTGTGCTAGATCTGGAATGGACAAGTTGGGCCGAATGGCCTCCTTTTCTGCAGTTTCGGTTCTATTGTTCTATGGTTCTAACTGCGAGGTCAAAGATCAATTAAATTAAAATCTGTTTCGGATCAAAGTCACACGTCATTATTTGGCAGAAGGAAGGAACCTGAGACCTGGCATCTGGCAGGGTATGCCCTTTAGATCTCATATCAAGCACACACAAACAGACACAATCGCACGCCCCATTTTCAGCACGAGTTCTGGGTGAGCAAACATCTACTCCAAGAAAATATTCTGAAGGTCAAAGCCACCTTTATTGATCCCTGCCGCAAACTCTATCCATAGTCACTGATTCCATTCGGCCCCTTGACAACTGTGAGTTTAACCAGATTACTTACAGCATTGGTTGCATTGGACAGAGGGATGAACTTCCCCCTCACCACTAAAACCATTTCTTTCCACCTACAATAATGCTCTGCTCTGGCATTGTTTCAGCTCATCGGCTGCTGAAACTTCATCTATATCTTTCTTGACTCGGCACATGACTGTCCCAATGAATTTCTGGCTGGTCTCCCACGCTATACCCTCTGTAAACCTAGAGCCTCCAAAACATAATAACACTCCAATTTGGGTTCACCCTTCTAACCTGCTCGCTCGATTGCAATGGCTACCAGTTTAAAAATTTCCAGATTTTAAAATTGCACCTTTGTTTCGATCCCTCCATGGCCTCTCCCCCTGCCTCTGTGATCTCCAACACTAAGATTTCTCCGCCATAAATATAGATTTTAAAGAGCGTCTTAATGAAGCACAGAGAGATAGGATGGTAGAGGCGCAGAGATAGAGAACTGGAAGCTTAGAGCCCGGGTGAAGCCACTAAAATTTGAGATGGTCAAGAATACAAGTTTGGAGAAGTGAAGCATCCTGTCCTTTGCCCGAATAAGTGAGAACTGGATGCGGAACTGCAGAGAGCTTTCAACGGCGAAACCGAAAGTTCAAACTACGGAGGTGAAGCTGTCGGACCTGGTGCTGGGGGGAGTAGGGTCGGGACGGACGGGAGTGGGGTCAGGCTTCTGTGGTGTGGGATGTTCGAGTGGGAGTCGGGAATCCAGTCGGGGGGAAGGGGACCGGGGTGGTGGCGTATGAGTGGAGCCCTGCGGTGGGAATACAGTCCACATGGGTTGAGGGGTGGGGGTGCGGGGACCCGATCTGTGGGAGTGAGGCGTTCCGTGGGGAAGGTAATGGGGGGGGGGGTGGGGGGGGTCGCAATCCCTTGGGTTGGGGGAACTCTGATTGCGGGGGCAATCGTGTGGGGGGGAAAGGAGGGCGTCTCGTGCGTGAGAAGGCAGGATGGGAGGGAGGTCCTATGTGGGCTGACAGTTGGGAAGTGGGTGAAGTACCCTGGTATGTGCGGGGGGAGGGGCGGTGAGTCTTGTGGGAGGTGGAGATGTGTACAATAGGTAGCCGGAAGTTGAAAGTGGTTAGGGTTCGAGTTTTATTTCAAGTTATTTCATCCGGCGTCCTGATTTTTTTGAAGTCACTGAACCCATTTTCACCATATTAAAAGGAGAATGGAGAGATCTCAAAGATACAAGTTGTAAATGGGGCTTCAACAACCAGGAGGAATTTACAATACCATGCCCTTGTCATATTCATAAATGTAACCCATTTATTTGAACACAAAATATTTCAGACTCAAATAAATGCCCCTCACACGGGAATTAAAGCTGGGAACTTCAGCATTGGACGAATTACATGAAACAAGTGTAAAACTTTGAACTGTGGCGATCCATTCAAAAGGTCTGGGTAACAATTGATGTTGACGGGCGGAAAGAACCCAAGTTAGCGACATGAATCACATTTTGGATGGTTACCAATGCCCAGGAGAAGGTTACACTTTCCAAGCAATTGCCGTGAAAACCTTACCTTGAAACTTTCGGAAGCACGCCACCGCATCATTGGAGCACTCTCATATACAACCTTCCAAATCAGGCCAAGCAAGTAATAACCATACAATCCCTACAGTGCAGAATGAAGCCCTTCGGCCCAATGTGCCTCCAGCGGCTCTCCGAATGAGAATCTGTCCCAGGCCCACACTCCCCACTTGCCTCACCCCCACCTTGTTCTCCCCGCATGTGTGTGGTTTTCGACCAGGTGCTCCGCTGCCCCCCCCCCCCCCCCCCCACGCAGTCCAAATATGTGCAGGTTAGGTGGATTAGTCATGCTAAATTGTCCCTTACTGTTCCAGGATGTGTCCGTTAGATGGATTAGCCATGGTAAATGTGTGGGGTTACGAAAATAGGGCGGGGGAATGGTCCTCGGTAAAATACTCTGTCAGATAGGAGTACCACAGGTTGTTGGTGATCTGGACACCTAAAAACTAGAAGCTCTTGACCATTTCTACTTCGTCCCCATTGATGTAGACATTGTGAAGCAGAAAGTGTTTTAAATGAAATAGTGGGGGCAAGGAACCCAATTTGGGAAGATGCAGTAAATCAAAGAGCAGAGAAAAGGCAGAAGAGAAAAGTATTATCGCTGGAAAGGAAAACAGACAATGAAAGTAAGGGATAGAGAGTACAGAGCTAACAGTATGTCAACCAATGAGACTGGAGGTATACAAAGAGTAAAGGGATAAAGTTAAAATCTCTGGATCTGAATATAGACAGCATTCGAAACCAAATAGATGAACTGAGAGGGCACGTGGAAATAGTAAGTACGATTTGACAGCCATTCGAGAGATATGGCTGCAGGCATACATGGACTGGGACCTGAATATTGGACGGTATAGGATATTTCGTTTGGAGGGGAAGTGAGGAAAAGGTGGTGGGGCCATTCTGTTAGTTCATGATAATACTAGGACAAAAGACTGGGTGACCTAATAGTAAAGGAAAGAGGTCACTTGTGGGAGTGACACACAAGCCCCCTAACAATAGTCACATGGTAGGGAGAAGCATGAAGGATGAAATAATTGGAGCTTGTCGGAAAGCCACGGCAATAATCATAGGACATTTTAATCGACATGCAGACAGGAAACGTCAGCTGGGAAAAGGTAGCCTAGATGAGGAGTTCTTTGAATATTTTTGGGATGGTTTCTTAGAACAACATGTTCTGGAGCCAACCAGAGAGCAAGCTACACCAGATCTGGTATTATGCAACAAGATGAGAATGATCAATGACCCATAGTGAAGTCGTCCACAGGTAGCAGCGACCATAATATGATTGAATTTTCCATTCGATTTGAGGGAGCGAGGAAGGTATCAGAGGTTATGTTGTTCTTCTGCAAGGCATAGATTACAAAAGCAGGGAAGTCATGTTGGAGTTGTATCGAACTTTGGCGAGGCCCACAGCTAGAGTACTGTGTGCAGTTCTGGCCGCCACATTATGGGAAGATTCTGATTGCATTGGAGGGGGTGCAGAGGAGATTCACCAGGATGCCCCCTGGCATGGAACATTTAAGTTCTGAAGAGAAGTTGGATCGGCTTGTGTTGTTCTCGTTGGAGCAGAGAAGACTGAGGGGAGACCTGATCAGGTGTACAAGATTATGAGAGTGAAGTCGGGAATTGGTTAATAAACTTCAAAACTCAAAGTGTCAAAGTTACCTCTGTGATATTTAGAGCTTGTATGAGAAGTGCTGTTGAATTCATTGGTTTGGTTAGAATTCATTGTTTCTTACATTCCAGATAAGGGAAAACCGTTGTCTCCTGAATGTATATTAGATTAACTTGTTTGTGCAAAACCTGTGATATTGTTTCAAGGCAATGATGAACGATTGCGGCCTTGGAGATTGCTCATCCAGCGGGAATCTGTATACCGAGAGGTATAAAACTCTGTTCTTAACTCATATTTGATGAGAAGGCGGGGGTCCAATGTTAGGAACCTCACTTCTCCCACAATTGTGAAAATAAACCTACACTTTGATCGACTAATAGTGTCAGAGGTTTTTTTTACCTACAACAATTGGGGGCTCGTCCGGGATAATATGTTTGCGGCCCGGTTGGATGGCCACAACCGGGACACCGGAATAGATTACCGAACTTTAAATGGAGTGGGTCAAAATGCAGTAGGTAATCATCTGTGATAAGAGTGTGTGATGTTCAGACGTGAGTGAGATAGAGACTGTCTGAGTGATCGCCGGAATTTGAAGGAAAAGCCTTCATGTGAAAGAGTTAGAAGGAAAAGCCTTCTGAGGAAAATCCGGCTTAAACAAATATATAGTATAAGCGGTGGTATGGAGGGATCTGATCACCCCTTACAGGTATCACCGGACTCCGATAAGAGCGACCTAGGAGGGGGAGAGCGAGAAAGGAGAATAAATCACTCCAGGTGGTGAGTATAAACTTATCAGTGTTATGGCGGGACAAAGACAGTGGGGACCCCCTGGGAACCTAATAAATGAATTTATGATTAAGAGGGACAAACTCATAAAACAGATGATAAAAGGGGGATGGGTTTAGACCACCCACTAGACCAACAACGAAAATGTTTGGAAAAGGAAAAGAAAAACAGAACTAAGAAAATTGGAGTTCTCTTAGTTCACCAATCGGCTGGATTAATTGAACAGGTCTCAGTCTTGGGTAAGAAATGGGCTGATGTCAAAGCGAAAAGAGAATTAGACAAGCGCAACCAACGTTTAGAGGACTCCGGCTGGGGATCCTTGCCTCCCTATGGGCTGGCCGTACAATCCACGGCACCAGTGGGAGACCCCGAAGAGGAAGAGGTCCATGATCTCGCTCCCATAACTCAGGGTGGGACATTACAGAGTCCCACCCGATATAAACCCTTTACCCCAGAAGAAAGACAACAAGTTTTGGCATCCCTGGGAAGGCTCCATTTATATTTGTGGGATATGCGCCAGTTGGTATGGGCCACTTGCCCACAGGATACGTGGATACAAATGAGTGATGGAGCGGGGGCAACCAATTGGTCCAGAATTACCAATGTTAAACAGCAAAGGGGTGAAAGAGCCTCCGAATTTGGGGAGCGACTCTTTAGAGTATACAAAGAATATTGGGGAATACCCAAAACTACCCGAACAGATAGAGCCTTTTTACAAGCATTTAAAGATGGGCTGTCGGCAGCTCACCAAAAAATGCTTAAAATGGGAGTTCTCAATACCCAGACTTATGACGAATTAGTGGAATGGGCATCTGGAATTAGAGACGGACCAGATGAGAAACGACACCTACAAATAAAACAGGAAAATATTAGTGCAAACAGTGGAGGAGATAAACCAAAGGGTGCGTGCCATAATTGTGGGAAACTGGGTCACTTTGTCAGTCACTGTAGGGCTCCAAAAGGGGTAGTGAAGTTTGCGAAATGGCAGATAATGAAGGACAAGGGGATCTGCAGGCCCTCTCGTTGACGTGTACATATCAAAGAAAAAAGGATTGATAAAGAGGATGCAAAAGGATGGCTGGGATACGTCTCAGACCTTAGAGTAGCAGAAAACGTGGATAGATAAAGAAAAGAGAAACGAGGCAAAGAAGATAGGAGTATTGTTAATGCATCAGTTAGCTGGACTAATTGAGCAAGATAAAGAAAAGATTAGAGAGTTAGAATTCAGAATCAGAGAATTGGAGAAACGAAACCAAGTCTTCGAAGAAAAACAATGGAGAGGGGAAACTGGTCGTCTACCTCGTAATGAGTCCACACAGGGACCAACCGCTCCTCCAGAGGAGTGGGAAGTGCTAGAATACAACTCAGCGCCAGTAACCCGGAGGGGAACTGGTGCGCGGCCAAAAGCAAAATTATAAACCCGTCACCCAGTGTAAAACAGAGATTCAGAGGGGAGATTCAGAGAGTATTAGGGAATGCTCCCACTTATTGGAGCAGAATTACCACAATAAAACAATTAAGAAGAGGGATCAGTGAATGGGAGAATTAAAGGAAAGATAAAGAGGTATCTGGCTTGCCAATGTTGTTCCAAAATCCCGATACGAATGAACAGGAGTGGTGGAATTGACCCAGTGTAGATAATCATCAGACATCTAAGGTAGCCGCCATTGCCCTGATGAATAAGACAGACACCAGCGCCAGTGCCGCTGCAAAGACAGAAGGGACTACTCAGATCAGGCTAGCTTGGTTAGTTTGAAGCGTGATAAGACTAAAAAGGGGAGTAAAGGGTTAAACACCTGCAGGTTGTAAGTTTTTCTCTCTCTCCCGAGGAGAGAGAGAGATGTAATTCCGATCGAGAGCCTCATGTGGTGGAATGGGGTATAGCAGATCAATACGAGTTTAAAAAATTACGTTCCCCAGTAAATTTTATGATAGGAGCATCGGACAGATGTTTGGGGAATGTGGGAATAATAGCATTAGATTACATCTGAAGAGTCGTAAGGAGAGTTAACCATTTAAGCACACAGTAGATTCGATCTTGCATCTGTCTGTGTAAAAATAATTAATTAATTTAGTAGGGATATTTAAAAGTGATAAAATAAATGGATTATTTGGTCAGGTTTTTGTTAAATTTGAAAATGTATTTTTGATAGAACTGACAATGAAAAGATAAATAGAAAGAATTATTCCTGCGTATTTGAAATGATGATTAATCACTTGTTCATGTTCTTCTGAGTTATAAGACTTGCAGTAATTTTAAGATATAGTCAAAATTTAACAGAGAAGGGAGTTACATAAGGTAGAATGGGAGTGCGTGCGTCATACTGGGAATTATCATATTGCCATATTGCATTCTAATTAAAATGTGTTGCATGGATCAACCATGAAACTGTATTAAATGACAGACGGGCTAAAAGGGAGTGCCCGTCTATAATACCAAATTGACAAATCAATATAATTAGAGATGAGGGAAATAATTCAGTGGAATAAATGAGATAAGAAAATGCTGGGAAAGTATTTGTTACAAACGGTTAAAGATTAAAGTGATATGATTTCTTGAATTTACTTCTGTTTTGAGTTGAATTACAGCTTGGAAGGCAGCAGAATAAAAGCGACTATTAATCAACGGTCTGTATTCTTAAATGTTTTACTTCCATCCCAATTTAAGATGTTAAGTCTGAATAAATGTTGGAAGCTTCCATGTGTATCTGTGTGTTTAACAACGTGATTGCGTGAATCTTTTGTTGTTGTTCGTTTTAATGTTGAGAAAGGAGTTAAACCTTGGAAGGACCATGTGCTCTTTCCTTGTCTTGAAGTTGAAATTATAAGACTGTAGTTGAGAAGTTAAAAAATAATAAGTAATTTTGTGAAAAATAGAAAAGCAGGAACAAATGAATAAGGTGAATATACTGTCTCTGAGTCAGTTTAAAGTCTTATCAAATCAATGAATCGTAGTTCTGATTATCCCAAGTTACAGCAGGAGATTAATCAATTAAAACCTCAGTTGCTAATACAAATAAAGATGTTGTCCTTGAGTATTTTTTTTTTGCATTTGATGCCAACCATTGAACACCACGAATTATTGGAACTTGTGTTGCCAGTTAGTTACCAATATGAAATTCAAGACGTGTGTGATATTCCGATAACATGCAACAAATTACATCATTTAAATAATCTAACATTGATGATAGTTCTGATAGTGTAACTAGTTAAAATTATATACTGCCGTTGGAATTGCATGTGCCATCTATTGGTCAAGGTTTTCCAAACATAAGAACACTGCAAAGCTTAAAACCTAGCCAGCTAGGAAGCAAACCAAAACATTTCTAATCAAGTAACTCTTGGTATTGTTATATGTATTGTGCTTGTTATCGTTCTGAAAATGAAGGAATTCTGACCTGGAGCTCAGTCTAAAAATGAAAATGGCTTAAATTAAGGGGGTTTGGAGATACCCGAGAAAAATCAAATCCTGAAGAGCCTTAACCAATTTTATAAAATATATTGTGTATTGATAAGAACATAATTCTGTGGGGAAAAAAGGCTAGTCATTCCAAATATGTAACCATTCTTTGCCATAATTTGTCATAGCTTGCACAATTAATATTAACATGACAGGAAGTGAAACCGGATTACTTGAGAGAGAGAAAAAGAGTTGGAGACTGGCTTTGCAGCAGACTCAGAAATCTTGCATCATTTCGGTTATCTGTGTTTTTAAAGAGCTGTATATGGCAGCATACAATTGGCATCTATGACCACGAAACACTGGTGTTTACCTTATGAGACAATCTAGAAGAATCATTTCTGCTTAAACATTGCACTTTCAAATGTGGACAAACAAATGATCAAATTAGATATAATGTAAGAATACATCATATAAAGATCGGAGCTGTATGGCATGTGATCTTAATGGGGAAAACGATGTCTTTTGATAAAATTAGCCAGCTGTAGCCAGTGCAAAGTGTTGTTTGATTCGCACTAAGCCAACTGAAGGGTCTGTTTATTTCTTCAGAATAAACTCGACTGACCTGAAGTAAATATGCCTTTCTTTAAGCATTGTTTTCGAAATCACGGTTATTTTAGAGAAAGAAGGAGAAAGAGAGCAGCCAAAAACCAGCACTGAGATTGAACAAAACAAAACATCTGTTTCTAAAGCATAACTAAATTAGATATTATTATTACATACAAGCAGTCTCCAGCTACATCAACAACTTGGCCATGAGAAAGTTTGTTTGCCTTACGTTGTACTATCAGAGAATGCAGTTAAGTTTCTAAGTTGGACTCAGAATTCCAAGCTGATGAGGCCAAATTAGCTTAAATTAACTTAAAGCATAGCACAATTAATTACATTGGGCAAAAATACTTCGCACTGGCGAAAGCCATACAAACATCGGGGGAAAAAAACGTGGACGAAGGTATTGCCCACCATACTAAATGAGATTAAGGGTTGCTACAAACCGAACGACCGGATTAACCCCTTATGAGCTAATGACAGGACGGACGATGCAATTACCAGAAAGCATCGTAACAGGTGGGACCGATGTAGGTCCACTAAAAGATAAAATCAGGAAATATGTTTTGGAACGAAGCACCCAACTAAAAGGGATGCATAAATCGGTAAAAGTCAATCAAGAAATAAGAGATGCAGAGAGAGCTTGAAATGCTCCCTGACAGTCCCAACAGTGGGATGTCCTCGTAAAAATATTACCTAGCAAATCAGGGCTTGTACAAAAATGGAATGAGCCGTATGAAGTTATAATTAGTGGAGATATCTGTGCCTGTATATACTCAGTTGAATATGCTGAAATTAATTGGAAAATATGTGTCAAAGACTACTTTCCTGGAGTCTATTTTCACTTCTTTATTTCCTAGTTTATAGGCAGTAACCAGTTTCTCATCCTCCAATGCCATGCCGAAGTAATCCTTGGAAGTATCTTTGTTACCCAGGTACAAAACAAACAGATCCAATTGCAAACATTGACCTACAAGCAAGCTGAACGGGTTCGCGGGTTCGCAGTGTCGCGCATGGGCGATATAGCCTTTGGACCATTGTATACCGGTCGCGTGGGATATTAGTAAGTGATAAGATGCTTTTCATGCTGCTTCTCATGACCCTGGCCCTGTTAGCCATAGCGGAAAAATATAGATGGAATTATGAGAACTTAGGGATGGGACACAGTGAACATCTCTGCAATGATGACTCTGTCTATTGTATGAACACCTTCGTGTATATGTCTTATCTGCATGCATCACAATCGAACCTGAGCAAGCGCTGGGTCTGTTCACACATTCCCATGCACGGATGAAAGGGAGGAATTCCCTTACTTCCTATCCCTTTATCAGCTCCAGAAGTAATTGAATGAGTTTTAAATCAGAATGGAACCCAGAAAGGGTCAAGGAAACTGACATTTAAAACCCCTTCGGGTACCACTATGCAGGGTATCAGCAACAGTGATGTTGTTTCAACGCTAGGGGGCGGAGGGGGCAGTTTATCGTCCTTTAAGAAGAATTACCAGCCCAGCTATGACAGATCAGATTCCCCACCCTACTTCATTGTGAAAAATCAACAAAGGGGAGCTATCTGCCTGACAAGAAATGGAACCATACTTGTTGGTCGTAGCTACTGTATACAGCAGATTGATATCACTGATGACGCTGAGGCCATGATACAGGTCACAATCCAGTGCCCCATAGCCACCGTCCCGGTTAGCCTCTCCTCCACTTATATGAGCGAGGTGACTGCATATAATGGTACCTATTTTGTCTGTGGAAACAATGCCAATCCGTGGCTTCCCTGGAATTGGACAGGATCGTGTTATTTGGCATACGCGGTGCCTGACATTCACCATTACACTGACTTACGGGACCACCCCGAGATACACCTGCTTAGGGCTAAGCGAGCCAGTAGTGAGAAAGAACGATTCTGCATGATAGCCTACCCATTTTGTGGGATGGCAAAGGCAGCACAGGAACTTATACAGATGGCCTCAACCCGAGAGAACGTTGCAAATAAGACTAGGGATAGGTTCGAGGAGGTGAGCACGGCCATCTCTGAAATGTCAGCAGAGGTCGTAGCTATTCGAACTATGGCGTTACAGAACTGATTAGCACTCGATTATGTGCTAGCCTCCCAAGGAGGAACATGTGCTATAGTTGGCTCCGAAAGTTGTACGTATATTCCCGAAGCTTCGGAGAATATAACTCGCTTAGCAGATCATATTAAACAAGTAGCAAAAGCAATACAGGATGAGGGGAACCAATATCATGATTATAACCCTCCGGGCTGGCTGGGGCAATGGTTCGGGTCGTGGGGTTCATACCTGATGCATGGATTGATTGTATTAATTGTAATTGTAATTACTTGCTGTGTTTGTATGGCATTATTGAACGCCTGTTGCAAAACAGTAACAGCGCGGATTATGACGGTCGCAAGTGTACAGGCAGAGGGGACAGACCTCCCGACTAAGGAGCGAGGCCCATTCCCCGATAACATTTGGTTCTGAGTTGGTCATAGGGGCCATGGGTAGACCACCTGGCACCCGACCAAAAAGGGGGGAGTGAAGTCGGGAATGGGTTGATAAACTTCCAAACCCAAAGTGTCAAAGTGACCTCTGTGATATTTAGAGCTTGTATGGGAAGTGCTGTAGAATTCATTGTTTTGGTTAGAATTCAGTGTTTCTTACATTCGGACCAGATAAGGGAAAAACGTTGTCTCCTGAATGTATGTCAGATTAACTTGTTTGTGCAAAACCTGTGATATTGTTTCAAGGCAATGACGAACGATCGCGGCCTTGGAGATTGCTCATACAGCGGGAATCTGTCTAACGAGAGGTACAAAACTCTGTTCTTAACTCATATTTGATGAGAAGGCTGGGGTCCACTGTTAGGAACATCACTTCTCCCACAATTGTGAAAATAAACCTGCACTTTGATCCACTAACAGTGTCAGAGGTTTTTTTTTACCTACAACAGAGGGGCCTGGACAGAGTGGGTAGGGCGCAACTATTCTCCTTAGTTGAAGGGTCAGTCATGAGGGGACATAGGTTCAAGGTGAAAGGCAGGAGGTTGAGAGGGGAAGTTAGGAAAAACCGTTTTACTGAGAGGCTGGTGACGGTCTGGAATTCGCTACCTGGGAGGATTGTGGAACTGAGCAACCTCACATCCTTTAAATAGAATCTGGAGGATCACTTGGTACGTCATAGTCGATGTTGTTCCTTTGTTTAACAAGGGTCACAGGGATAATCTTTAAAATTACAGGCTGGTGAGCCTTACATCAGTGGACGGGAAATTTGGAAAAATATGGATTTATAGGAACATAGAGATAGGAGCAGGGGGAGGCCACTTAGCCCTTTGAGCCTGCTCTACCGTTCATTACGATCATGGCTGGTCATCCAACTCAATAGCCTAATCCTGCTTTTTCCCCATAACCTTTGATCCCATTTGCCCCAAGTGCTATATCCAGCCGCATCTTGGATACATTGAATGTTTTGGCATCAACTACTTCCTGTCGTAATGAATTCCACAAGCTCATCACTCTTTGGGTGAACAAATGTCTCCTCACCTAAGTCCTAAATGGTCTTCCCTGAATCCTCAGACTGTACCTCTGGTTCTGGACTCCCGACCCTCGGGTACAACGTCCCTGCAACTAGACCTGTTCGGAGTTTGTAAACCTCTATGAGATCCCCCCTCATTCGTCTGAACTCCAGCGAAAACAATCCTAACCTAGTCAATTGTTCCTCATACATCAGTCCCGCCATCCCCGGAATCAGCCCGGCAAAACTTCGCTGCACTCCCTCGAGAGCAAGAACATCCTTCCTCAGAAAAGGAGACCACAGCTGCACACAATACTTTGATGTGGACTGCTCCTGTACTGGAAACCTCTCGCAATGAAAGCCAACGTGCCATTTGCCTTCTTTACTGCCTGCTGCACCTGCATGCTTACCTTCAGTGACTGGTGCACAAGGACACCCAGGTCGCGCTGCATACTCCCCTCTCCCAAGTTACAGCCAATTTACAGGTAGTAATCTGCCGTTTTGATTTTCCTTCCAAAGTGAATAACCCCACACTTATCCAAATTATTCTCCATCTGCCATTGATGAGCCCACTCACCCAGCCTGCCGAGATCATTCTGAAGGATCTCTGCATCCTCGTCGCAGTTCACCCTCTCACCCAAGTTGGTATCTTCTGCAAACTTTGAGATGTTACACTTCGTTCCCTCATCCAAATCATTCATATATATTGTGAATAGCTGGGATCCCAGCACCGATCCCTGTGGCACACCACTAGTTACTGCCTGTAAATTTTAAAAGCACCCATTAATTCCTACTCTTTGTTTCCTCTCTGCCAACCAGTTTTCTATCCATCTCAATACACTTCCTCCAATCCTATGCGCTTTAATCTTGCATGATAATCTCTCATGCAGGACATAGTCAAATGCTTTCTGAAAGTCCAAATATATCACACCGATTGGTTTCCCTTTGTCAAGCGAGAGGCATCATGGCTTTGTGTGGGAAGTCCTGTCCCACAAATTTGATTGAGGTTTTTGAGGAAGTGACAAAGATCATTAACGAGGGCATGGCAGTGAATGTTGTCTGCATGAACTTTAACAAGGCCGTTGACAAGATCCCTCATGGTAGGCTGATAGAAAAAGGTGAAGTCACACGGGATCCACGGTGAGCCTATGATGCCATGGGGGAAAATCGGGCAGAAAGTGACAATGTAATGGAGGGCAAAAGGGGTTAGTGACGACAGGAGAATAGTAAAAAGATGTAATGGAAAGTCGAGCACAGATCAATGGTAAACTGTTTGTGGCAGGCTAAAGTGAGAAAACAAAGAAGATTCTTTAAAAAAGAAAGGCGAAAATGAAAAGGGACAAAGACATAGCACAAAGGAGGAGGGCAATCAGATGTATATGGGGAAAGCGGCGCTAAATACAAGATAAACAGCCCAACGTAATCGAGGGAGCGAGAAGAAGAGCAAATTGATCTACCGCTCGAAGGGAAAATGGACACACCAAATTGGCAGAGCCTTCCGATTAGGCATGTTACAGCCTTCTGGGCTCAACATTGAGTTCAACAATTTTAGACGACGAATATTCCCCTTCATTTGACCCGCTTTTTGTTTTTATTTCCTTTGCTTGTCCCATACAACCCTTCCCCTACTCCTGCCCCACAGGGCCATCTGTCACTTGCTCTTCAGTTTTGCTTTACTGAGCACCGACTTTGTTCTCATGTTAGCAAGTTTTGCTAACTTGCCTTTATGCAATATTAGCATTTATTTAGTCCTTAGTGCCCATTAACAATCATTTGTCATATGTCCACTGCATCTTTGTCATTTTTTCCTTGGCGCCGATCAATCCCTGACCTTCCATTCTGCCCCACCTTCTCAACCACTTCTCAGCATCTACATAATTCATTGCATATCTATCCCCGTTCGGATTTGAAGAGTCTCAAGGACTGGAAACATAAACTCTGTTTCTCTCCCCACAGACACTACCAGACTTGCTGTGTTTATCGAGCATTTTCTGATTCTACTTATGATTCCCAGCATTCCCAGTATTTTGTATTTGAAAGAAAATATAATGTGCTGGGTACATGAGAAGGGGTGAGTCCGATACGTCTCGCTTTCCATTAACGGCACAAGTTAAAATTACGGCTCCACGCAATTACGCAGCAAGTTCTATCTGTGAAGCCAGCTCCAGATCCAACTGGAGCAGTCCTTCCCCTTGTGGGCGAACTTGCTTCAACAAAATTAGATAAAGGGCAATAGGGTTGCAAGGGTGTGGATTGCAACTGTCATTTCTCCTTTCCAATAATTCAGGGGGTCCTTCCATGTTTTCCCAAGCACGCTGTGATAATTTCCGTCTAAACATATCGGAAGGACTGTACCTCTAACAGGAAGCACGCACAGAACAGTCTGGGCATATTGAAGTATCTCTCATACCTACAGGGGGACTTAAACAGCAACAACTAGGATTTAATGGTCATTGAGCGAACAGCTGAGCAAATCAGGCTTGGTTTCATGCTAGGTGAAGCGGCACCGTGCCACAGTGGTTAGCACTGCTGCCTCACAGGGACCCGGATTCGATTCCAGTCTTGGGTGACTGTGTGGAGCCCGTACGTTCTCCCCGTTACTGCACATGTTTCCTACGGGTGCTGCGGTTTCCCGCACAGTCCAAAAAATGTGCCGATTAGATGGATTAACCATGCTAAATTGCCCCTTGGGATGCGTAAATTACCAAATCGCAAGTGGTCTTTGATTGGTGGGGGCGCTATTATGGAGAATGCATCAACTGATTGCGATTCTCCATTGCAACACCTCCACCAATCAAAGACCACTTGCCAACCAATCAGCACTCTTACTATACAGTATGACCCTCATATTGATCTTCATGCAAAGCGTCCTGAGGAGCCAAACATTAAAAGTTTCGACATGTCTCTTTTTATCAGTGCAATTAATTGTAGGGAGTTGAACGAAAATCGCCATTGAGTCAAGAGAAGCATCAGCTTGCTGTAGGTGCACAGCCTGCACGCGGAATATTTTAACCCGACACAGCTCACTCACAACAGCAATGCCATTCACCTACACACGTTTGAGTTTACACACATGTGCTGTATAATGCAGCATGCATAGTTGAACATAGCTTTAATGACAATATGGAATCCTGTACATCCATTTCTCTGACGCTTTACAAAAGAAAGTGAATGCAAGCTACATTAATTAAGCAAAGATTATTCACATTGATGTAATAGATGGCACACAATACAAGAGAAATAGCTAAAGGTTCAGAGTTATTGTGAAGTCACTTTGCCCATCATATTTTTTTTCGTGTTCGCCTCTGGTTTCAGTAAGATAATATGACACTTAGGAGCAAAAATACAGACAAGCAAACCAAAGCTTGATGCCCAGATTGCAAATACTTCGACTGCCACAGTGTACTTTCCAGGAGAGCTGACATAAGCTGGGATAAAGGTTATCCAAACAGCGCAGAAGATCAGCATACTGAAAGTTATATACTTCGCGTCGTTGAAATTATCTGGAAGTTTTCGTGCAAGGAAAGCAAGCACGAAGCAAACAGTGGACAGAAGACCAATATAGCTCGACACAACATAAAAGGCTTTTAAAGAACCCACATCACATTCCAAAATAATAATGTCTCTGTAATAGGTCATGTTTTTCAATGGATAGGGAGGTGATACACTTAACCAGATCGCACAAACTAAAGCTTGAAGAAATGTCAGGACGAACACTCCGATTCTCTGTTGCATAGGTCCAAACCAGTTCATCACATTGTTATTGGGAAGAGTGGCTTTAAATGCTATCACAACAAGAATAGTTTTCCCCAAAATACAGGAAATAGAGAGAACAAATACAATACCAAACGCAGTCCGACGCAACATGCAAGACCATCCTGTTGGCTCTCCAATGAAGGTAAGTGAGCACAGGAAGCAAAGCATTAGTGCGAAGAGGAGGAGGAAGCTGAGCTCCGAATTGTTAGCTCTAACGATTGGAGTTTCTCGATACTGGAAGAATATAGCAGCTGTAGCCAGTGTAAAACCGACTCCCACTAAAGCAAGTGACACTAACACAAATCCCAGAATCTCGCCAAAGGAAAGAAATTCAATCTTCTTGAGAACGCACCGATCTTTTTGTTGATTGGACCAGTATTCCAAAGGACACTTCATGCAATCTGCGGAATCTGAAAGAATAAAACATTTTTAACGCGAAAATTACTTGTGGTCAAAGAATTAGTGAGTGTACCCTAAACTGATTTGTACTGACCTGTGGTGTTGCTAATCTCACCATCGGCGCATTCTGCACAGTCAAAACAGCAGATCGGTTGTCCTTTCCTGTTGACCTTTCTTGTTCCGGGAGGGCACGGTTCTGTGCAAACGGCACGTGGAATCTGAAGAAACATAAAGAATGTTTACTTCTGCCGTCGCATCGGATCGAAGAACGGCTCTGTACAGAAGAAGCACCAGGCTCCTTGTGAACGCGCCCGCTTTTTAACGGGTTGTTCCTTCTCCGTTTTTCCCTTGTGCTTATGTTTCATTCCCTTCAAGTAACCGATGTAATTCCTTTCTGGCAAAGTTACTGCTCAATCTCCTTACTCTATCATTTCAGGCAGTGCAATGTTGACCACAACAACTCGCTGTTGTCGCCGCCCTTATAGCCTCTGAAAAATCACTTCAAATCTGAAAAGTCGTGCGGCCTCGAAACGTTTCTCTCGCCGCAGAGGCTGCTGTACCTGCTGCGGGTTCCCGGGATTTTCTGTTTTTACTTTAAATTTCCGGCAACCCCAGCATTTTGCTTTTACGTTTCCTTAAATATCTGTTAGCTTGTAAACGACACTTGACACTTGATGCTGTTCCTCCGTAAACCCCTCATGAATTGCATAACCTCTATCGAGGCTCCTCTTATTTTCTATTCTAAGAACAGAGTACAGCTTTTCTAATTTCACCAAATAACTGATACCTCTCATTCCCAGTATAATTCAAATAAATCTCTTCCGAGCCCTCGTGAGACCCTGGACGTTTTGTTTTCGATACAGCGATGCCAACAGGTGAACACAAAGAAAACTAAGAATTGCTCTTGGATGATCTGTTTTGGTTGTTTAAGAAGACATTATATATTTGTACCCATGTTCCTGCTTCTTTGGGATTTCTGTCAGAGTAGCACAAACTCAATTAATATTTGCCGGTTTCCATGTGGATATTGCAAGTGAAAAATGCACTTAAACATATTCAGCTGTTTACTTCTATTTACAAAGCAGAGAAGCATATGTTTTGATCCAACGGCCTGTAACGCTGTTAATGTTCCCCAGGATCCTGCTCCTATCCCCTCTTATTCAAATATCCTATTCGGTTATTCTTCATGTTTTAACTTGCTTTCCATTAAGTGCATTTTTGCCATTAAATTCTATCCCCATTTGCGTTTTGCATATTCCAAACGCTGTCTGCGTAATTTAACATCTATACCTTCTGGACTCTAATGATGTTATTCCCACAGGTTGAAAAGTCTTCCGCTTATTTTCTACTCGAAGAAGAAAGTACAGCTTTTCCGTATTCTCCAAATATCTGATGCCCCTCATTCCTGCTATAATTCTAATAAATCTCTTCCACACCCTTGTGAAACACTTGACATAGTGATGCAAACATCTGGACACAATGTATGTTGGTAGTTAGCAAACTAAGAATTGTTTTTAGATTATCGATTGGGTTGTTTAAGAAGAGAGGATATTTTCTATTCATGTTCCTGTAGCATTGGATTTGTGTCAGAGATGCACAAATTCAACTAACATTTAAACAAGCGCAAAATACTGCGAATACTCCCCAAAATACTGGGAAGGTGATGGCCTCGTAGTATTATCGCTAGATTATTAATCCAGAAACTCAGCTAATGTTCCAGAGGACCGGGTTTGAATCCTGCCGCAGCAGTTGGTGGAATTTGGATTCAATAAAAAAAATCTGGAATTAAGAATCTGCTGATGACCATGAAACAATTATCGATTGTCATAAAAACCCAGCTGGTTCGCTAATATCCTTAAAGGGAGGAAATCGGCCATCCTTACCCACTATGGCTCACTTGTGACTCCGGAGCCACAGCAATGTGGGTGACTCTCAACTGCCCTCCAAGGGCAACTGGGGTTGGGCAATCAATGCTGGCGAGCCAGCGGCGCCCATGTCCCACGAATGAATAAAAAAAATGAATTCCGGAATCTGAAACAAAAACAAAAAATGCTGGAAAATCTCAGCAGGTCTGACAGCAGCTGTGGGGAGAGAATAAAACTAATATTTGTCGGCCTCCATATGTATTTTGCGAAACAAGACTGCACATAAACATATTCAGGTGTTTACTTCACCAGAATACTGGAATCACATTGTTTTCTGAAGAGCGAATTTTGGCCAAACCGCGGACAATTTTCCATTGCTTGGTACTTGCTGTGAAGGGAAATTTAAAGCACCACCGTTCGTACATATTGCCCAATTGACCAATCCGCTGTTCATTTGAGGAAAAGTGTAAAAGGCAAATAAACACAGATGAAGTTTTCTACCAAATCATTAAATTATCGCCTTTCAGTCACCTCCAATCCTCCAACATTGAGACACTGTTGACAAGAGACAACGATCCATTTTGTTATAGAAGAAATGTTTGCTGTAAGCATTGATTAGAATCAGTCGAGTTCAGTGAGAACATGCAGATAATTAATGTATGTGAGGGAGAAGGAAGCTTTAGGGTGGAGATCCTCGGCCGATTGGGATAATTTGCTTCAACATTTCCATTCAATGAAGTTGCAGAATTATTTTCAAGTTCACCATCGTAATTATTATCTGACAACTCTGATTACTGAATTGGATAAGAATATTGTGCATTGTTCATAATTACTACGACTGATGCCGTCATGCCCATTCTGGCAAGCAACAGCCAACGTGCAAATATTGGAGAGTTAACAGATAGAAAGAAATAACAGCAACGTTGTGTATGACTCCTTTTGCATGCAGTTACGTCGAATGCAAAGCAGAGAAGCATAGATTTTGGCCCAACGGTCTGTAACGCTGTTAATGTTCCCCAGGATCCTGCTCCCATCGCCTCTCATTCAAATATTCTATTCGTTTATTCTTCATGTTTTTAACCTGCTTTCAGTTAAATGCACCCTTCCCGTTAACCTCTATCCTCACTTGCGTTTTGCAAATTACAAACGCTCTCTGAGTAATTCCCACATGTCGAACGATCTTTCAACAGTTTCAAGCTCACACATAATGCTGAAAATCCTC
The DNA here is from genome assembly GCF_964213995.1 of Mustelus asterias. Taxonomy (NCBI): domain Eukaryota; kingdom Metazoa; phylum Chordata; class Chondrichthyes; order Carcharhiniformes; family Triakidae; genus Mustelus; species Mustelus asterias. The sequence goes on from NC_135803.1 coordinate 9,058,843, forward strand.
CACCATGACAGCCATCATCCTTTTCTTTCTCTATCAAAAAGAACTGAACATTGTTCAAAATATCCTGCCAGCTATCACTTCTCAATATTGGAATATGGCTCCTCGCTGAAAATCCAAAATTAGAAACAATTTGGGAACCAGTGGATAGATTTCGGAGACACATTTGTTTCTACAACAAGGTTATCAGCGAATGAAAATGCGTTTCAACAGTTTATTGAAGTTATTTACTTGAATTAACTGAAACAGTAACAAAATAACAACCAATGTCAAATGATGTGGAGGTAGGGTGGATAGGAAAAAGAAAAGACAGAAAACTGCTTCTGAAATGGTTTCGAAAGTTACTTATTTATATTAAACCAGGCCAGGTAAGGATAAGCAACAAATACTAACCTTGTCAGCCCCATCAAAATCAAAGCATTAATGAAACACACATATAGTTATTTTAATGCTGTGGGTCGAAAGCTCACAGTTTTACCATGACACATGAAAGTGCATCAGAAGGAACATACCTGATTCTCAACGCCACTCCACACAATATCACCGATATTCAAGTTAAATTCTTGTCCTGAAGGAGCTGTACCATCGTAATGTCCAATGTTCACAACTTCAACTGTTCCCTTCCATGTCATTTGCAAATTAATCAATTCATATGCCGGGACTGGATCACCATTTTCATCAAAGTACACGATTCTCCCAGTTCGATCTGTGAAATTTACTGAATGTAGGTAATGGAGCAGCTGGAAACAGAATAGTGCAAACTATGTAAGTCTTTAACTGCAACGTGGCTAAGCTGCATGTGAACATGTGCAATAAAAATCCACACATATTAACCCAAACCGAAAGGATGGCAATGCAACGAGTAACGATTGAAAACATGATAATATTTGGTCCATGTTTTCTGGATGGGTCTTATCAACGAAAGGTTGCGTCAAATAATATGTCCATACCTGCCAGGGCTGAAAATTGGAAATTTGAGCACAAGTATTATTCACAAATGGTCCATTGCCTTCTTTACAAGATAGCATGTCGTTCAGAGCATGCGCCACCGCGTAGACAGCTGTGTACACGTGGTAAGAACTTCCGTCCATTATCGCCGGCAGATACGCTGTTTGTATTTCTTCCAGCCGCTCCTTCCCTGTGCATTGTCGCATTGGAAGTGCTGAAGCAATTTGCCCTGTCGCATTCTCGGCTTTGAATGAGCACCTGAATGCAGCTTCCCAAAATTTCTTCACGAATATATTATCGGGGAACCTCCAAGGATGAATGCTGAGAAGATAATCTCTGAGTCCGGGTATCTCTGTCCTCCGGGTAGCCAAGCCAATTGTCCCAACCAGAAATCTTTCTCTTTCTTCGGGTGAAACTAAATCTTCAGTAACCCACCCTTCGCTTCCAATCCACTGGATCCCGCTTACATTTTGACGCAAAAATTCCTTTAATAACAGTCGCATCTCTCTGGGATGCAGGAATCCGATCAACACGGGCGTAGTCGCTTGTTTGATTACATGGACTATTTTGGTGATTGTTTCTGCAGGATCCGTCCGATAAAACACTTCAGAGTACGCGATACAAACCCCAAGTTTCTCGGCCTCTTGAATAAATGTTCGCATTCCAAAATTCCCGTAATCAGTGTTGCTCCGAACGGCCCCAATCCAATTCCAGCCGAAAGTTTTCACGAGTTCAGCGAGAAGTTTGGACTGATAGTCGTCACTTGGTATCGTTCTAAAAAAGGTGGGGTATTCCTGTTTATCACTGAGGCAGGAGCAGGTGGAGAAATAACTAATCTGTATATAAAAAGGATGAATACATGAAAACATGTGTTCAGCGTATTTTCAATTACCTATAAATAATTAGCAACCTTTTCGGTGTGAATCATTTGATATAAATAGTATCCTGGAGTTTGCCGTTCGCTGAACTGAACTATCTAAATATTTAGTTGGTTACAAGAGCAATGAGCAGCTGGAAATTCTGCTGCAAGAAACTCACATTCTGTCTCCCAAAAACCTGTCCACCATCTACAAGTCACAAAGCTAGAATGTGATGGAATACTCTCCACTTGCCTGGGTCCGTGCAGCTCCAACAACTAAGAAGCTGGACACCATCCAGGACAAAGCATCCCACATGATTTGTAACCCATTCATCACCTTCATCATCCAGTAGTTAAAAACTTAGTTTATTTTTTACATGTAGGCTTACATTAACACTGCAATGAAGTTACTGTGAAAACGCCCTGGTCACCACACTCCGGCGCCTGCCCGGGTACACTGAGGGAGAATTTAGCATTGCCAATGCACCTAACCAGCATGTCTTTCAGACTGTGGGAGGAAACCCGAGCACCCGGAGGAAACCCAGGCCGACAAGTGGAGAACTTGCAGACTCCGTGCAGACAATGGTCCAAGCTGGGAATCGAACCCGGGTCCTTGGCGCCATGAGGCAGCAGTGCTAACCACCGTGACACCGTGCCACCTACTCCCTTCACCAAGGACGCACAGTGGCAGCAGTGTGTGCCATCTAAAAGATGCATTGCCGCAACTCACGAAGGCTCCTTCCATACCACCTTCCCAGTACAGGACTTCCACCACTTAGAAGGATTATAGCAGCTGAGAGGGACACCACCACGTGTAGCTTCCCTCCCAGCCACACGCCATCGTGACTCGGAATTCTATCGCTGTTCCTTCTCTGTCCTCCAGTTAAATTCTTGGTTATCCCTCCCCCACAGCACCGTGGCTGTACCTACAGCATATGCACTGCAGAAATTCAAGTGCATCACCTTCTCAAGGGGAATTAGGGATGGACAGTGAAAACATTGGTCCAGACAGCAGTGCTCACCAATACTTTAAATATATGTATTGTGAATTATAATATTAAACGTGCAAAGCATAATTGAGATTAATCGAACAGCTTTGAATCTTTTGTTTAAAAATTGCATTTGTCCGCTAACATTTTCCCATGTGAATACTGCAGTTGCATCGGGACTGAATTTTTAAAAATGGAAAATTTCTAAGGCAATCTACGTCCATTCTAATACTGATGTCAATTTTCCGTTCGCTGCATCTTACGGCAAGAACCATAATCAAATACTCAGACTTGACCTGCAAACAACATGGATTTTTTAAAACGTTGCTATTTGTGTGATTAAGCTTCCAGTACGCTGAATAAATTAACCGAATATACTTTAAAAAATTAGTTCATAGAAAATAGTTGACATATTACCATCGGAATTCCAAAAGAGCCAACTGCTCTTGCAGCTGCAATGGAGGACGTGGACATATCACAACCTATAATGGCTCCGACATCGGAGGAACCTTTACACTGAGGGTAATTAATTAGCTCTTGTTCTCCATTGACCAAAGCGAGCGCTGCTTTTGACGCAATGGCGGAGGACGAGCAGTCATCGTAGATTTTATATCCCAGTTTCAAATTCTCAAGTAGAGTTTTGCTCTGGTTTATTTCTTCAAGAGCAAATAGCATGGTCTGCATCAACCGAAAGTTTGACAAGTGAAAACTGTGGAATATGTAAACAAAACACGGTACAGATAATCAAATCATAATTCAATCGCTTGTTGCATCATATAGTTAAGACGCAATAGTTTCTATCAAACAAGGAGACAGTATATTCAGTCTATAAAGACCACAGTTCTCTTTCTGCAATGAGAAACGGCATTCACAAGAAGAGTGGCATTCTGGTGTCATAGCGACACATAAGTGCCTATATTTGCAGTCAGTACATACAGATATGCATATGTATAATGTATTTCGATTAGAAATGTTGTCAGTAGCATTACAGTAAAAACAAATGTGAATGGTCTTGACTCTTCAATGAACATTTTTCGAGGTTTCTATTTAGATACTAAGATTAAACAAATTAGACGTGGTGATATTCAATCGACACAACAATAGGGGATCAGATTAATGCACAGCTAATTTCCCTATTATCTTTGCACTCTTTAAAACTATAATTTTCCATACTGAAGTCAAAGACAGTGCCAAATTCTGCAGTAGGAATAATACCGAGACTCAAGTCACCTTCAATCATAACGGAATAAATCGGAAAGTAATTTCCAATGCGTCCCTGGGTAGTTCCGCATATATATCGGAAAACCTTACTCTGGTTATCTTGCCCTTCTAGAAACTTTGCTATAAATAATCATGATGTGGAGATGCCGGCGTTGGACTGGGGTAAACACAGTAAGAAGTTTAACAACATCAGGTTAAAGTCCAACAGGTTTATTTGGTAGCAAAAGCCACACAAGCTTTCGAGGCTCTAAGCCCCTTCTTCAGGTGAGTGAAGAAGGGGCTTAGAGCCTCGAAAGCTTGTGTGGCTTTTGCTACCAAATAAACCTGTTGGACTTTAACCTGGTGTTGTTAAACTTCTTACTATAAATAATCATGCCAGAAGGCTTGACAGTCAAATGCGTTAAGTGCTTTGTGCCCTGGGCCTTACCAGCTAGATATTCACAGGATACGTTTAATTATTCATTTACCAGTCCCTAGTAGGCTTACGTTAACAGAGCAATGAAGTTACTGTGAAAATCCCCGAATCAATTCAGTAATGGTTAGATTCATCTGTTCATTGTAAGTGAATTCTGACTGCTAAGTCTGTTACTGTGTGAAATGTACCTGCATTGGTGCTTACCAGTTAGATATCCACGGAACAAGTCAGAAATGGTTAGGTCACATGTTACAAACGTGGAGCTACATTCCTTCAGATTAAATTATGACTGGGGATATTTATGAAGAAAAATACACTTTTTATTTCTGTCCCTTTCGTTTTTCTTAATCCAATCCGTTTCTTTCTCTTTAATTCTCTCAATGATTTTACAAATTACATGCTTTAATTTACACTTCCTGATTAAGACCCTGCGTGTCTCAATGGGATCCGTTGTCAAGATTCGCAGTCATGTTTCCTATTCACATAAATTTTAGATCCTCAGTAGAGGGCGTCATCTGAAACAGATGAACAAATGCCGTGGACTAGCGTGCAAAAGCGCACAGAGTATTTGTGGGCAGCTGCAAACTTCACAATCAGCTGTTCGCCGCCGAGTCATTCTTGTGGTCCATACACACGACGCAGCTGCTTATTGTGAAAAGAACGTTTGTTACTTATAGTCAGTGATAATGAAGAAACTGCGATTCAGAACTTCACAATGTTTAGCAAACATTTGATTCCATAGCAACTGTGCCATAATTATTTTGTAGAAATCGTTCTTTTAGTTGTATTTGTAGTCAGACATCAGTTAAATTGCTTAAGTAGTTTCAGTAATATTACGGCTACCAAACATATAACTTTTGTATTCACGACCCATGGGGTGTTGATTTAACGTTGCCTCTGTGCATTACGTTTACCATTCGAAATTTGCAAGGATAGAAACACTCAACACCAAATTAACAATATGGTGAATGTAAATTCGCCAGTCTGGGTCGATGCACAATGTTACATTCAATAATTGAAGCAGAAGCATTCTGTGGAAGCTGTTCGCCGACACAAAGCATCTGAAAATAACAACGTTATATGACACAGGTAAAACTATTTAAACCAACCAGAAGATGATTAGTTCGGTAAAGCGGGAGATTATTTTTCCAATTAGTGAATTGAAATCAAAATGTTTTATTGTACAGTAATTAAAGGCTCTTTTGCCCACGGCAGCAGTTAGACTCACCTTCCGCAATCGTTGTCTATCGGAGTTGTGATGAATGAAGGCACCTCCTGATTCGGATCTAAATGTACCGTAAATATTCCGCCCAGGATAATATCACCATCTTCAGATATACTGGGGAGATTATCCTGCGCTCTACGGGTACAGACCATTCCATGTGTTTCCCTCTTAGGAAACACAGCTACCAAAAGGTAAACCAGAAACAGAGTCATTGCCTTATTGCAAGGAATCTATCGCTGGGTTATAAGGAAAAAGAAAGAGTTCGAACTTATATAGCTACTTTCATAGCCTGCGGACTTCCCAAAGCTCCTAGCAGCAAATGAAGGCTTACCACTGAGGTCAGGGAGGAGGTCCCTAAGTATTACATGGTGTACCGTCTACCGTGGCGTGCGGAGTGGTTAGTCAATTCGACAGAGAGAATAAATTACTTCTAATAAAAATAGGAAAACATTTAAAGCCTTAAGAGAATAAACCCTCCCGACTGAAAAACAGTAATGCACAAAAAATATTTTAAAAACGTATATGATGTGGATGATCATCACCAGATGTGACATTTTAATGCTTCGAAAATATCAGAATCTGTGTTCTCTCAAAGTTAAACCAGTTTAAAGTTAAATCTTAAATTAAAAGTAAGTTATGGAGTATATTTCAGCAGTTGCGAGGTCGAAAATCAGTTAAATTAAAATCTGTTTCTGACCAAAGCCAAAACTCATTTTTTGGCAGAAGGGAGGAATCTGAGTTCTGGCATCTGGCAGGTTATGCATCGGATGGTGTTCACTAAATTTGACTTTTAGATCTCCGCATATAAGTACATACAAGCGCACACAAACATACACAATCCCACGTCCCATTTTCAGCACCAATTCTGAGAGAGCAGGAATTTACTCCAAGAAAATATTAGGAACATAAGAACATAAGAAATAGGAGCAGGGGTAGGCTATGTAGCCCCTCGAGCCTGCCCCGCCATTCAATAAGATCATGGCTGATCTGAAGTGGATCAGTTCCACTTACCCCGCCTGATTCCTATAACCCCTAATTCCCTTACCGATCAGGAATCCATCTATCCGTGATTTGAACATATACAACGAGATAGCCTCCACCACTTCAGTGGGCAGAGAATTCCAGAGATTCACCACCCTCTGAGAGAAGAAGTTCCTCCTCAACTCTGTCCTAAACTGACCCCCCTTTATTTTGAGGCTGTGCCCTCTAGTTCTAGTTTTCTTTCTAAGTGGAAAGAATCTCTCCACCTCTCCCCTATTCAGCCCCCTCTATAAGATCCCCCCCTCAGCCTTCTAAATTCCAACGAGTACAAACCCAATCTGCTCAGTCTCTCCTCGTAATCAACACCCCTCATCTCTGGTATGAACCTGGTGAACCTTCTCTGCTGGGTGGGATGAACAAGTTGGGTCGAAGGGGCTGTTTCCATGCTGTAAACCTCGATGATTCTCTGACCACAGCTATTTTTATTGGTCCCTGCCGCAAACTCTGTCCATAGTCATTAATTCCATCCGGCCCCTTGTTAACAACTGAGTGGCTTGTTAGGCCATTTCAGAGGGCAGTTGAGAGTCCACCACATTGCTGTGTCTCTGAAGTCATATGGAGGCCAGAGCAGGGAAGCACGGTAGCGAACCAGATGGTTTTTTATCTGACAATCGGCGATGGTTTCATGGTCATCAGTAGATTCTTAATTTCGGATATTTTTCATTGAATTCAAATTCCGAACCCGGATTCCCAGAACATTAGCTGAGATTCTGGATTAATAATCGAGCGATAATAAGGCTGAAACATTCGCAGCAAACTTCAACTGGAAATGCCGAGTGGATGATCCATCTCGGCCTCCTCCAGTGGTCCCCAGCACCTTAGATGTCAGTCTCCAGCCAGTTCGATTCACTTCTCGTGACATCAATAAACGGTTGGAGGCACTAGATACTGCAAAGGCAATCGGTCCTGATAACATTAAGGCAATAGCACTGAAGATCTTTGCTCCAGAACTTGCCACTCCCGAGCCAAGCTCTTTCAGTACAGTTAAAACACTGGCATTTACCTGGCAATATGGGAAAATTGTCCAGGTATGAACTGTACACAAAAGGCAGGACAAATCCAAGCCGGCCAATTACCGCCCAATCAGTCTACTCTCGATCATCAGTAAAGTGATGGAAGGGGTTTTCAACAGTGCTATCAAGCAGCACCTGCTTGCCGAAAGAGCTATCAAGCAGCACCTGCTGAGCAATAACCTGCTCAGTGACGCCCAGTGTCGTTCAGCCCCTGACCTCATTACAACCTTGATTCAAACATGGACAAAAAAGCTGAATTCCAGAGCTGAGAGGAGAGTGGCAACTCTTGGCATCAAGATGGAATTCGACCACGTGTGGCATCATGGAGCCCAAGCAAACCTGAATCAATGGGTATCAGTGGCAAACTCTCCACTGATTGGAATCATACCTGGCACATAGGAAGATGGTTTTCATTGTGGAGGGTCAATTATCTCAGCTCCAGGACATCTCTGCAGGAGTCCCTCAGGGTATTGCCCTAGTCCCAACAATCTTCAGCTGCTTCATCAATGACCTTCCCTCTGTCATAAGGTCAAAAGTGCGGATGTTCATCGATGATTGCACAATGTCCAGCACTATTCACGAACCCTCAGATACTGAAGCAGTCCATGTTCAAATGCAACGATATCTTGACAATATCCAGACTTCTGCTCATAAGTGGCAAGTAACATTTGCGTCACGCAAGTGCCAGGCAATGGCCATCACCAATAAGAGACACTCCACCCACTGCCCCTTGAAATGCAGTTGTTTTACCATCACTGATTCCCCCACTGTCAACATCCTTGGTGTTACCATTGACCAGAAACTCAACTGGACTCACCACATAAACGCAGTGGTTACAAGAGCAGGCCAGAGGCTGGGAACGCTGTGGCGAGTAACTCACCTCCTGACTCCCAAAAGCCTACCCACCATCTACAAGGCACAAGTTAGGAGTGTGATGGAGTACTCCCCACTTGCCTGGATGGGCGCAGCTCCAACACTCAAGAAGCTCGACAGCATCCAGGACAACGCAGCTCGCTTGATTGATACCCCATCCACAAACATCCATTCCCTCCACCACCGATGCTTAGTCTCAGCAGGGTGTATTATCTATAAGGTGCACTGTAGCAATTCACCAAAGAGCCTTAAACAGAACCTTCCAAACCCACGGCCACTTCCATCCAGAAGGACAAGGGCAGCAGATACAATGGAACACCACCACCTGTAAATTCCGCTCCAAGATACTCACCATCTAGATTTAGATATATATCGCTGTTCCTTCGCAGTGGCTGGTTCAAATTCCTGGAATTCCTCCCTAATAACTTGTGGATCAACCCACAGCACGTGGGCTGCAACGATTCAAGAAGGCAGCTCACCAGATTCTCAAGGGCATCTCGGGATGGGCAATAAATGCTGGCCAGCCAATGACGCCCACATCCCACGAATGAATACAAAAATACCACCAGGCCATCGCTTCCCCATATATTGGAAATCAAGGCGAGCTTCCCCTTAGCAATAAAACCATTTCTTTCCACCGGTAATAATGCACTGTTCTGATATTGTCTCAACTTATCGGCTTCTGAAACTCGATACCTTTGATGGCGCTTCACTTGACTGTCCCAATGCACTTCTGGCTGGTGTCCCAAGCTGCAACCTCTGGAAACGTGATGTCTCTTTAAATTAAGTAATGTTCCAATACGGGTTCCCCCCTCCCCCCCCCTCGCCCCCGCCCCCACACCCCTCTCCGTCCGAGCCTCCTGTTCGCTGGATTACGTTGGCTACGATTAAGAAATTGCAAGTTTTAAAATTCACATCCTTCGTTTCGATTGTCTCCATGGGCTCTCCTCCTACCTCTGTGATCTCCAACACTAAGATTTCTCCGCCATAAATATAGATTTTAAAGAGCGTCTGAAGGAAGCACTGAGAGGTAATATGGTGGAGGCGCAGATAGAGCGCAGTGCAAACTTAAAACCCAGGTGAAGCACCTAAAGTTTGGGATGGTCATGTTTGGAGAAGTGAAGCTTTGCCCGAATAAGAGAGAATATGCTGCGGAACTGCAGAGAGCGTTCAACGGCGAAATCAAACCAGGGGACGGGGGATGGGGGGGGGGGAGGGGTTTTGGGACCTGGAAGTTTGGGAATGGGTGGGAGTGGGGTCAGACTTCTGTGTGATGGTATAGGGTCGATGTGACAGTCCAGTTTGGGGAGGAGGGGGATGGGTGGTATGAGTAGAGCCTTAGCGTTGGGAGTCGAGTCTCCATGGGTGGGAGCAACTGATCTGAGGGGTTGCCGAGCCCTGAGGGAAAAGAAGTCAGAGATTGGGCGCATTCCCCTGGGTTGGGGGAGACTTGAGGGTCGGGGGTAATCAAGGGGGCGTGAGAGTCCTGTGAGTGGGGAAGGAGAGAGCATGGGAGGGAGCTCCCGAGAGGGGTGGTAGTTGGGGGTAGGTGTGGTTCCCTGGTGTTTGTGGGAGGGAAGGAGTCCCATGGGGGCGTGCGCGGAGTGGGTGGGGCGGGGGGGGGGTGGTGGTTGGGTGAGGTGGTAGTCCTGTATAATACGGAACCGGCAGTTGAAAGTACTTTTAATTCGCCTCAGTTATTTAATGTGGCCTCAACCCTTTTTCATCATTTTGAAAGGAGAATGGAAAGATCTCAAAGTTACAAGGTTGTAAACAGGGCTTCAACAACCCCGAAGAATTTGCAATACCATGCCCTTGTCATGCTCATAAATCTTACCCATTTATTTGAAAGCAAAATACTTCAGACACGAATAAATGCCCCTCACACAGGATTTAAAGCTGGTAACTTCAGCATTGGAAGAATTAAATGAAACAATTGTAAACCTTTGAACTGTGGAAATCTATTCAAAAGGTATGGGTAACAACTGATGTAACACGGTCGGAAATAACCGAAGTTAGCGAAAAGAGTCGCATCTTGGATAGTTACGGTGCCTCGGGGAAGGTTACACTTCTCAAGCAATTGCCGTGAAAACCTGTCATTGGAACTTTCGGAGACACCCCACTGCATCTTTGGGGCACTCTCACATGCAACCTTCCAAATCAGGCCAAGCAAGAACGAACAATAGAATCCCTTCAGTGCAGAATGAAGCCATTCCGCGCAAGGTGTCTGCACTGATCCTCTGAAAGAGCGTTTTACTTGAGGAGAATACCCTGAAGAAGAATTTGGGTTCTTTCAAGACAAAGAACAAGTTACATTCTCCAAAAATAATTTATAACATTAAGAAAGAAATACGACTGTGAACTAAAGAATGTCCAGAAATATGTAGAAGAGCTCCAACTGAATGTCTTATCCATTCAGAGTGGATCACATAGATTTTAGGTGATTCTGAAGTTAAGTGGATAATCTATTAGGATGGAGGTTGATACTGGTGCTGCTATATTTTGAAATCTTGAGACTACTAGCCAGCAAAAGCTGAAACAGTTTCTTTTTAAACCAGCTGATGTGATTTTAAAGACATACACGGAAGAGATTGTGTTACAATGCTAAACATAGAGTTGAGTGGACAAGCAGCAGAGTTGCCTAACCATGTGGTCCATTGTAAAATTCCAGTTCCAGATTGTGGTTGGCGAAAATAGAGTTTAACTGGAGTGCTGGCAACAGATTGGTGGATCGAAAAACCGACAACGACACCTTCTGGACAAATACAAGAATGGATTCGAAGAAACCCTTGGCTCAATGAAGAGAGTTCAAGTGAAACTCAACATCAAGCCTAATAGTCAACCAAAATGTCTCAAAACAAGAATAGTGCCATATGCAATTTGTCCCAAGTTCGAATAAGAGTTAGTGCAACTTGTTAACACTGGTGTGTTCGAGTCGATTACAATGAGTGACTGGGCTACTCCCATCGTGATTGTCATGAAATTACTTGGTTTAGTTCATATTTATGGTGATTTCAAAATAACCATAAATCCAGTGTTGTGTGCTGATCAATGTCCGCTTCTTTTAATTGAAAATTTGTTTGCTGGGCTATCAGGCGGGGGGGGGGGGGGGGGGAGAGAAATTCAACACGATTGATCATTTACAAGCATACTTGTAATGGCTGAATCACAACCATTGCTTGCCATCATTACTCATGAAGGTCTTTTTCATGATAAAAGATTGCCTTTTGGAATAACATCTGCACCAGTATTATTCCAAAGATCGATGGATCAGGATTGACGTGGTCTCTCCGCTATATAATCGTAGCCAGCCGGCAACACCCAAAAAAAAGCCATTGCATAATTTACTGTGCATGACGCAGTCATGGGACTGGAACAAACTGTAAGAAAGCATACAAGGATATCAAAGATGCTTCACAGAAGTCTGAAATATTGGTACATTTTTTGATTTGACTTATTATTTTCACGTGTGTTGTGAGACAGCGAAAAGTATTGTTTCTTGCGCACTGTACAGACAAACCGTTCATAGAGTACATAGGAGAGAACGAGAGGAGAGGGTGCATAATATAGTGTTGCAGTCACAGATAGGGTGTAGAGAAATATCAGCTTAATGTATAGTCGGTCCATTCAAAAGTCTAATGGCAACAGGGAAGAAGTTGTCCTTGAGTCAGATGGTATGTGTTCTCAGACTTTTGTATCTTCCCCGAAGGAAGAAGGGGGAAGAGAGTATGTCCGGTATGTGTGGGGTCTTTTATTATGCTGGCTGCTTTTCCAAGGCAGTGGAAAGTGTAGATGGAGTCAATGATGGACTGGGCTCCGGTCACAACCCTTTTTTGATTTTTTGCAGTCTTGGTCAAATCAGGAGCCATGCGAAGCCATGATACATCCAGAAAGAATGCTTTGAATGGTGCTCCTGTAGAAATTGGTGAGCGTCGTAGTGGACACGACGGATTTCCTTAGCCTCCTGTAAAAGTAGAGACGTTGGTGGGCTTTCTTAAATATAGCATCAGTGTGGAGGGACCAGGACAGGTTTTTGGTGACCTGGACACCTAGAAACCTGAAGCTCTCGACCATTTCCACTTCATCGCTATTGATGTAAACAGGGGCATGTCCTCCACTACTCTTCCTGGAATAGATGACTTTCTCTTTCGTTTTACTAACATTGAAGGAGTCACACCATTTCACCAGATTCTCCATATCTTTCCTGTACTCCGTTTCGTCATTGTTTGAGATCTGATCCACTATGATGGTGTCATCAGCAAACTTGAAAATTGAGTCAGGGTGGAATTTGGACACACAGTTGGAAGTGTATACGGAGTATAGTAAGGGACTGAGGACACATCGTTGTGAGGCACGGATGTTGAGGGTAATCGTGGAGGACGTGTCATTGCTTAATCGGAAGCTATCATTACTGTTTGCTTGCGATGCTTCACCTTATGGAGTAGGGGTAGTAGTTTCCCATGTTATGCTCTTGAGAGACAAATGACTAATATATTTTGCTTTGCATACTCTGGGTAGTGCTGAATCTAACTACGCTCAGCGAGTGAAAAAAGATTGCGTATAGTTTTTGGTGTACCAAGGTTTCATCATTATCAATATGGTCATCATTTCAGATGATAACTGATCATCAACGCTCAGCTACTATTTTTGCGGCAGCATGGCAGCACAATAGTTCGCACCACTGCCTCACAGCACCTTGGACCCATGTTGAATTCCAGCATTGGCTGATTGTATGGAGTTTGGACGTTCTTCCTATGTCTGTGCGAGGTGCTCCGGTTTCCTCCCACAGTCCAACGAAGTGCAGGTTAGGTAGATTGGCCATGGTAAATTGATTCTTCGCGTGGATTTATGGGGATAAGGCATGGAGATGGGCCTGGCTAAGATGCTCCTTCAAAGCATTGGTGCAGACTCGATAGGCAGAATGGCCTCCTTCTGTACTATAGGGATTCTATGGATCTATGGTTCTACATAAACTCATGCAGTCGTTAGCTGCTAGCTGATTTCAAAGATTGACACTGATCCTATCTGCACATTCTGGTAATATAAAATATCGTCAATTGGAATACCATGCTAATTCTTATGCAGTATCAAGCTTACCTTTACCTATTGAGCTGATACCACCAACTAGTTTACCTAATATTGTTTATTTTTTGCTAGTAGATCATTTGGCTGTGACAGCTTCTCAAGTTCAGAGACATAACAGAAAGACAATAGCTGGAAAGCATAGGGCCCGATTTTACCATTTTGATTCTAAGTGCCGAATTTGGGCGTAGTACAGGTCCAACCTTGAAATCCGCTTTCAGACAAGCCCATACGCTTTCAACCGGCTCCAGTCCGATCCGCGTTGTGGGCGGGGCTTAGCGCTGCCAGAACGATCGGAGCTCTCAACTGCGCATGGGCAGTTCAAAGATAGTTTGAAAAAGCGCGCCCGGGTCGGGAAAAAAAACAGAAAGCGGAGAGAGCGGCTCTCTGATACAGATCAGCCTCTGGGGGCGGGGGGGGGGGGGGGGGTGGGGTGGGGAGGCAGGTCAGATGTATCTCTGAGGGGGGGAGGAGGAGGAGGAGGAGGCGGGTCAGTGATGCAGATCATTGATGCGCCTTGCACTGGAAGTCCCTCCTGTGCTAATTTTATTCTGGTACTCACAGTCAGATGGAATCTTGTAACCCTGTAATGACTTCCACGATTAGGTGAAAGAGAGCCTGCGAGGTTTAGAGAGGTTCTGCTGTAAAGAAGGCAGAAAACAATAGCTAGCTGTCTCAGGTCACTGATATAAACCTTTGATCAGACAAATGAATCTTGCAGGCATTTCTCATAGAGAGGAGATTGCTTATCGATCTATATCAAAACATTCATGCTAATCCTGGGCAGTGGAGAGTATTTTCAAGTAGAGTTAATAATCTGATTGCTGTCCAGTCTAGTGCAATTCACTGAACCTGGAGCTCTAATCAGTCTGGGGTCTTGCAGTCAAATGTATTCTGGGGGGGGGGGAGGAGCGGGGTGGGTCAGAGCATCCTCTAGTGGGGGGGGCAGGGAGGGTCCGCTGCCACTCTGTGGGTGATCGGTGGGGAGGGATGGGGGCAGGGGTGTCTGCTGCCACTCTGTGGGTGATCCCTCCTCCCCACCAGAGGAACGAATCCCTCCTCCTGCAGTGGCCGCATATCCACTCCAGGAGGAGGGATTCATTCCTCTGGTGGGGAGGATGGATGGCCTGTAGAGTGGCAGCAGACACCCCTGCCCCCTCCCTCCTCACCGATCGCCCGCAGAGTGGCAGCAGACCCCCCTGCCCCCCTGCCTCCCCACCAATCGCCTGCAGAGTGGCAGCAGACCCCCCTGGCCCCTCACCAGAGATCAATCCACGCCCCCACCCACCAGTGAGTGATCGGGGCTCCCGGCCACCACCAGACAACAATCGGCCCTCTCACCCCCCCCCCAGAGATACATCTGACCCGCCTCCTCCTCCTCCTCCCCCCCCCCCCAGGAGAAAGCTCTGACCCGCCTCCCATCTCCCCCCCTCAGAGGATGATCTGACCCACCTCCACCACCTCCCCCCCCCCCCCCCCCCACAGAGGATGCTCTGACCCGCCTCTCTCCTCCACCCCCCCTCCCAGAGAATTCTCTGGGTCAGAGAGCCGTTGCAGGCTCTGAACCCGCTTCGGATTTTTATTTTGCAGGTCGCTAAAAGCGCAGATACGGAACAGAACAGAAGAAGGTAAAATGGGAATTGATGATAGGGTTGGGCGGGCGGTTCATTAAATTGATTTAACTGCATGCTAATGCATTTAAATTGCCGGGCCGCCCGATTCGGGCGTGGAAGGGATCCGCGTCGGAATTGGGTGTCCGAGCGATTTGCTCGGACGCGGGTGCAGATCGCGATAAAGGCCTCACACCCGATTTTACCGGGATTTCACGCCCGAAAACGGGCGCAAATTGATGGTAAAATCGGGCCCATAGTCTGCATCCTCATGTGAGACCCTATGGGCAGAAGTTTCCCATCCCGACCGCCATCGGAATTGCAGCAGGCCGGGTGGGGAGTAGTGGGGGGGGGGGGGACCATGCAAAGCTCCTTTGTTCTAGGGTCGTATTTTCCTGTTTTGGGGTGAGCGCGGCCGGAAAATCCCATGTATGAAGAAAGCTTGATTTGACCGTCCAAAGTAGATGTCTACTGTGGGTAATCCACGTGATCATTCCTCCGTGGCCTGCATGGAAGAGTTCTCGAATAACTACATGAAGGTCATACTGGTGTAGCACGGATGAAGGAATCATCACATAGTTATTTTTGCTGGCTGGGTCTGGATGCTCACATTGAAGAAAAAGTGGGGCAGTGTCAATCCTGTGCCTGAATAAGTGAGGCCACCAGTGTCGCCTTTACATCCTTGAGAATGGCTTAAAATACCATGGTCATGGTTACTTGCAGATTATGCTGGTCCATTTGAGCTTTACATGTTGTTAATCTCAGAATGGCCAGAAGTTATCGTCCGATTTACTACAACAGAGCAAACCATTGAAAAACGATATTTATGCAGCATTTGGTAAAACTAGAACAGATTGTTAACAATAATGTTTCACAGTTCACTTCACAAGAGTTTGAGGATTATCTCAATGGTATTCAGCGTATAAAATCCACACCTTCTCATCCATTAACAAATGGATTAGCTGAAAGTTCCGTTCAATCCTTGAAACATTCTTTAAAAACGCAAAAGAGCAAGGTTCGTTCTGATGCCGCGTGAAAAGCGTTATCGCATCTTATCGTAACACCACTCATGGGAGTACCTAATGTCCGCCTACATTACTACTCTTAAAGAGAAAGTTGAGAACTATATTTCATTTATTATAATATGCTAACCTTCCATCTTCTTATTGAAATGAGTGTTCTTTTGCCCTCATTTCTTCTCCAGAAACTTCAGAGATAGTAGAGTGTCAACGACAATCTCAAGTTTCTAGAGAGAAAATGAGGGCAAAAGAACACTCATTTCAATAAGAAGATGGAAGGTTAGCATATAATTATGCCGCGAGTGAGAAATGTGTACCAGCCATAGTTTTAGCAAATATGGGTTCAAATTTCTTACATGATTCAATCCGAAGATGAATTGGTTTGGTGAAGCCGTACTGACCAATTGTTGTCATCGCGAAATGATTTCTTAGAATCATCTCCAGTTGGCTTTTAATGCTGTGAATAATACTACAGAAGACTTAATTGAATTTGAGTTGCCTGATGATTGTATCTGTGCTACTATGCTGAGTGAGAATGATCCATAATTCATTCGAAGTGAAGATATGTCTAGTGAAGTTCCAAATCATGCTCTAAGGTCAAGGACAACCAAATTCCAGAGAATCGCATAGATCCGAAGAAGGATAGACCTCAGTTAGATCAATTTTATTATCAACCGCGTATAATGATCAATGATGCATTGTACTGTGTTTAGAGTATTATTGGTCCTATGCATAACTTCTTTCGGGGTCAAGCTGTTTTTAAATTGTGCAGTCTGTCTTTAAGTGGCGTTAACATTTCACGAACGGAGACTTCTTACTGAGATATGTGACCACTTAGCAAGTTGGTTACTGCTGGGCTGCGCTTCGACATCATTTTTATATTCGGGGACATCATGCGGCTCCACTACAAATAAGCATGGGGTTGAATGGACAACACAAGTAGAACTTCTTGGCCCACTGACGCGACTTGAAGGCGGGACTAGGAGCAATATTGGAAAGGCGGGAGACAGGTAAATGGGCCAATACATTCCTACCTCCGGATGTTGGATACGGGGGATGGGGAGAAACAAGTGAGGATTGTGCACCGAGCAATGGCGGGTAACTAATTTGAATAACTAAATAACCAGTTGTGGGCAGATTGTGAGCGGCAGCAGGAGGTCCCCGCAAAGGCCAACGCCCAGCAGATCTTGGAGGTGTCTTGCCGGCTGCTGGTAAGGGAGACCATGAGGCCTCTCTGAGTTCCTCCTCCAAAAGTGATTCAGTGGGTCACTGTGGTCTTCTGACAGTTATGGCTACGGTTTATTTTCATATCAAAATTCAAACGCCTTCAAAGGGACCTCGAAATTGAGACACTCTTGTGCTTCCCCAACTACAGGGGTATCATCTACACCTGCCAGAGGGTTTACCGCCGGTAAAAGGTCCCAGCTACCGGCTCCGAAAACTACCAACCTTACTTAATGGGAGGTCAGGCATGGAGGCGACCGACCAGGGGACCAACACCTCCCACAAGATCACGGTAAGGGGCGCGTTGATGAGAAGTATGAGGTCTTCGCATTTTCCGTGATTAATTTTAAAAGGGGCAAATGTCCAACTTCGCAATTCCCACGCCGTTTTTTGATCTAAGACGTGATTTCCCGTTGGATGTTTCCTTTCCGGTTTCCTCGCTTTTAAAGATTCAATTTAAACCCAAAGCGATTGACTGGTATTCAACCGTAGATCCAGAATAGGATAGTTATTGCCTGCCTCCCCGCCCCCCTCCCCCTCCCCCCCCCACTCCACCACCACCACCTCCCCCAATACCACCCCCCATTCAACCGTAACAGATCTCACTTCCATTTGTGGTCTTCTACAAGTCTCCGATTTTAATCGCTGAACAAGGTCAGAAGTGGGGCTGTTCGCCGATGATTGCACAATGTTCAGCACCATTCGCGACTCCTCAGATGCTGAAGCAGTCCATGATCAAATGCAACAAGATCTGGACAATATCCAGGCTTGGACTGACATGTGGTAAGTAACATCCCCGCCACACAAATGCCAGGCAATGACCATCACGAATAAAACACTCTAACCACCGCCCTTTGATATTCAATGGTGTTACCATCACTGAATCCCCCACTGTTAACATCCTGGGGTTACCAATGACCAGAAACTCAACTATACTCGCCATATAAACACAATGGCTACAAGAGCAGGTCAGCAGCTGGGAATACTGCGGCAAGTAACTCACCTCCTGACTCCTCAAAGCCTATCCAGCATCTACAAGGCACAAGTTAGGAGTGTGATCGAATACTCTCCACTTGCTTGCATGGGTGCAGCTCCAACAACACTCAATAAACTTGACACCATCCAGGACAAAGCAGCCCGCTTGATTCATGCCACATCTACAAACGTTCAATCCCTCCACCACCAACGCTCAGTAGCTTCCGCGGGAGTGCACCTCCATTACCCTGATGGCAGTTTACATCCCACGCCATGCGGAAGTGAATATCACGCTGAACGAAATATACACCACTACGAATAGCCTTGAGACGAAACATCCTGAGACCTTGTTCATCGTGGTCGGCGACTTCAATCAGGTCACGCTCAAGAGCGTACTACCAAGTTACCACCGACACATCTCCTGCTCCACCAGAGGCCCAAACATCCTAGACCACTGCTACACAAATATCAAACATGCCTACCGCTCTATCGTCCACCCACACTTTGGCAAATCAGACCACAAGGTTGTGCTCCTGCTCCCAGCTTACAAGCAAAAACTGAAGCGGGAGAATCCACCAAAGAGGGTCGTGCAATGCTGGTCTGAGGAATCGGATGATCCCCTCCGGGGCTGCTTGGAGTCCGTGGACTGGTCAGTATTTAAAAACTCTGCAACCAGCCTGAATGGGTACCCCAATACAGTAACTGACTTCATTAGTTAGTGTGTAGAAGACTGTGTGCCAAAGAAGCAAATCCGTGTGTTCCCCAACTGGAAACCATGGATGAACAGGGATATCCACTGATTGCTGAAGTCCAGGTCTGAGGTGTTCACGTCAGGCAACACTGGCCTATGCAAGGAAGCCAGATACGATCTAAGGAGATCCATCAAAGATGCCAAAAGACAACACCGGACCAAGTTAGAGTCCCAGGCTACCCACACTGACCCCCGCTGACTATGGCAAGGTCTGCAAGACATAACAGGCTGCAAGATGAAGGGATGGAAAGTCACCGGCTCCAACGCACTCCTCCCTGATGAGCTCAATGCATTCGACGCCCATTTTGAGCAAGAGGTCAGCGAGAGCATGCCCTCCGCCCTGGAAGCCCTGGATGAACCTGTATCAGGGGTCACCATTGTAGATGTCACAGCAGCCTCCTTGAAGGTCAACCCATGGAAAACAACTGGCCTGGATGGGGTACCCGGACGTGCATTCAGAGCCTGCACGGATCAGCTGGCAGAGATATTCACAGACATCTTCAACCTCTCTTTACAATAATCTGAGGCCCCTATCTGCTTCAAGAAGGCGACCATCATCCTGGTACCTAAGACAAACCAAGCAGGGTGCCTTAATGACCATCGGCCAGTGGCTCCAACATCCATCATTATGAAGTGCTTTGAAAAGTTAGTCATGGCACGAATCAATTTCAGCCTCCCAGACTATCTGGATCCATTACACCTTGCCTACTGCCACAACAGGTCCGCAGCAGACGCCATTTCCCTGGCCCTGCACTCTACGCTGGAACACCTAGATAACAAGGACACCTATGTCAGACTCCTATCTATTGACTACAGGTCAGCCTTCAACACTATTATTCCCACGAAAGTCATCTCCAAACTCTGTGGCCTGGGCCTCGGCACCTCCCTCTGCGACTGGATCCTGAACTTCCTAACTCACAGACCACAATCACTAAGGATAGGCAACAACACCTCCTCCACGATCATCCTCAACACCGGTGCCCCACAAGGCTGTGTTCTCAGCCCCCTACTATACTCCTTATGCACCTATGAATGTGCTGCCAAATTGCCCTCCAATTTGATTTTCAAGTTTGCTGATGACACCACCGTAGTGGGTCAGATCTCAAACAATGACGAGACAGAGTACAGGAATGAGATAGAGAATCTGGTGAACTGGTGAGGCAACAATAATCTCTCCCCTCACTGTCAACAAAATGAAGTAGATTGTCATCAACTTCAGGAAGCATAAAGGAGAACATGCCCCTGTCTACATGAATGGGGACCGAGCAGAAAGGGACGAGAGCTTCAAGTTTTCAGATGTCCAGGTCATCAACAACCTATCCTGGTCCCCTCATGCCGACACTATAGTTAAGAAAGCCCACCATCGCCTCTACTTTCTCAGAAGACGAAGGAAATTTAGCATGTCAGCTACGACTCTCACCAACTTTTACAGATGCACCATAGAAAACATTCTTTCTGGTTGTATCACAGCTTGGTTTGGCTCCTGCTGTGCCCAAGACCGCAAGGAACTACAAAAGGTCGTGAATGTAGCCCAATCCATCATGCAAACCAGCCTCCCATCCATTGACTCTATCTACACATCCGGCTGCCTCGGCAAAGCAGCCAGTATAATTAAGGACCCCATGCATCCCGGACATTCTCTCTTCCACCTTCTGCCTTCGGGAAAAAGATACAAAGATCTGAAGTCACGTACCAACCGACTCAAGAACAGCTTCTTCCCTGCTGCTGTCAGAATTTTGAATAGACTTACCTTGCATTAAGTTGATCTTTCTCTACACCCTAGCAATGACTGTGACACTACATTCTGCACTCTCTCGTTTCCTTCTCTATGAACGGTATGTCTTATCTGTATAGCGCGCAAGAAACAATACTTTTCACTGTATGTTAATACATGTGACAATAATAAATCAAGTCAAAAATCAAATCAGCAGTGTGTACTATCTACAAGATGCACTGCAGCAATTCACCAAAGATCCTTAGACAGCACCTTTCAAACTCATGACCCCTTCCATCTAGATGGACAAGGGCAACAGATACATGGGAACATCACCACCTGCAAGTTCCCCTCCAAGCCACTCGCCATCCTGATTTGGAAATAAATCACCATTCCTTTGCAGTCGCTGGGTCAAGATCCTGGAATTCTCTTCCTAATGGCATTGTGGGTCAATCCAGAGAACGTGGACTGCAGCAATTCAAGAAGGCAGCTCACCAGTACCTTCTCAAGGGCAACTAAGGATGGGCAATCAACGCTGGCCAGCCAGCGGCGCCCATGTCCCACGAATGAAAAAAAACAAAACATTGGCAGGTAACTGCCGAGACCCTAAACTCTGGAACTTCTACCGCAAACCTCTCTAACTCTTCACCTCTTTCTCCCCCTTTGAAACATTCATGAGAACTTATCTCTGTAACCAAAATGTAGCTCACCTATCCTGACATCGTTGTCTGTAACTCAGGGTCAAGCTTTGCTTGATAATGTTCCTTGCAACTTTGCAATACTTTACAGTATTCAAAGTGAAAGTTATTGGCGTCTGAACTCATTGTCTGGAGTTATTAAAAAGGGTAACACGACATGGCCAACAACACAGCAGCACAACAGCACAGTGGTTAGCACTGCTACTTCACAGCGCCAGGGACCCGAGTTCGATTCTTCGGCTTGGTCACTATCTGTGTGGAGTTTGCACGTTCTCCCCGTGTTTGTGCGGGTTTGCTCCGGTTTCCTCCCACATTCTGAAAGCTGTGCTGGTTAGGTGCATTCACCCGAACAGGCGCCGGACTGTGGCGACTAGGGGAATTTCACAGTAACTTCATTGCAGTGTTAATGTAAGCTTTACTTGTGTCTAATAAATGAACTTTACTTTTGAAATGGACTCAAGCGAATAAGATAAAAGGGGGCAGCATGGTGGCCCATCAAGATCATGAAACTTGCAGGGTCACTGCGGCTGCCTCACAGAGCCAGGGTCCCGGGTCCGATTCCCGGCTTGGGTCACTGTCTGTGTGGGGTTTGCACATTCGCCCTGTGTTTGCATGGATTTCCTTCGGGTGCTCCGGTTTCATCCTACAGTCTAAAAGATGTGCTGGTTTGGCTGGGCCAAAATTCTCCCTCAGTGTACCCGGAGGGTGGAGACGAGCGGGGTTTCACAGTACCTTCATTGCAGTTTTAATATAAGCCTACTTGTGCCACTAATAAATAAACTTCAAAAACTTTAAACCTAACTCGCCATCCTCACAGAAACTATACATTATTGTCATTTTACGTTTGTTTTGTATGATAATCATCTTGGATTTGAATCCTCATTACAGACATCATGCATCCTTCTTCATTAGTCGAAGTTGAAGATATTCGCGAACCAGCAGTCTACTTGGCCTATTTCTGTGCAGCATATTATGTGCATATTTGAGATAATCGCATACAATTCCAAACATGGCTTCTCAGGACTTTCAAACACAATTCTTCAAGAGATTACGGAACATCCATTGGTTATTATCGCAACAGGAAGGATGTGCAGGTCTACTGGGTGAATGAGAGCTATTGTAACTGGGCGAATTGCCCCATTCAGAGAGCCAGCACAGATACGCTGGGTCGAATGACCTCCTCAAGTACTGTAACCTTTTGCGATTCTGTAGTGCTTAGAATCTGCATCACTTATGCATATCAAGTATGTGGGTTGCTCGTCACAAAGTCATAGAATAATATAGCGGAGAAAAGGTTCTTCTTTCCATCGAGATCGTGAAGCTTGTAGGGTCGCTGCAGCTACTTCGCCAAGGCTGGGATTAAACTGGGTACTGTGTAGGTTTAGTCTCTTCAACAAAGGTGCAGGGCAAGTTCATTTACAGGAACATTCTTTATGTAAACCCTACAGCTTTAAAATTTCTAATGCCAATTATATTCCATTTCTTTAAGTAAACATTTTGAAGCACATTGCAATAACTTGGGGTCCGGGTCCATAGGACTCTTAAATCGGCCTCGCAGGTAGAGGAGGTGGTTAAGGAGGCGTATGGTGTGCTGGCCTTCATCAATCGAGGGATTGAGTTTAGGAGTCGGGAGATAATGATGCAGCTTTATAAGACCCTTGTCAGACCCCACTTGGAATACTGTGCTCAGTTCTGGTCGCCTCATTGCAGGAGGGATGTGAAAATGATTGAAAGAGCGCAGAGAAGATTTACAAGGATGTTGCCTGGATTGGTTGGCATGCCTTATGAGGATAGGTTGAGCGAGCTGGGTCTTTTCTCCTTAGAGAGACGAAGGATGAGAGGTGACCTGATAGAGGTGTACAAGATGTTGAGAGGTATAGATCGGGTGGATTCTCGGAGGCTTTTTCCCAGGGCTAAAATGGCTGCTACGAGAGGACACAGGTTTAAGGTGCTGGGGAGTAGGTACAGACGAGATGTCAGGGGTAAATTTTGCACTCAGAGGATGGTGGGTGAGTGGAATCGGCTGCCGTCAGTGGTGGTGGAGGCAAACAAGATAGGGTCTTTTAAGAGACTTCTGGATGAGTACATGGGACTTAATAGGATTGAGGGTTGTCGGTAAGCCTATACATAAGCCTAGGTAGGTAGGGACATGACCGGCGCAACTTGTGGGCCGAAGGGCCTGTTTGTGCTGTATTTTTTCTATGTTCTATGTTCAATGTTCTAACTCATTGTTGCTACACATTGTAACGGAAAGCGCAAAACAGATGTTTTCTATTAAAATTTGTTTGAACGGCATTTTGCTGCAACTATACAAAATTATTTCTCTCTATAACATTAACATTCTATGTCACTGACAGAAGCAACGCAAAACCATGCCAAATTGAAATAAAATTGTCTGTACCCGCTAGGTTTATTACAATGCTATTAGCGTGAAATTGCAAGCAACAGAATATGCTTGAGTAACATTGGAATCTTCAAATTTACAGATTCATGAAGTCATTTTGGACATTACATGTTTTCTCGTATTAGTTTCTGGTTTAAGCAGTATTATGGTACATTTAGGGACGAAAATGCAGAGAAGCAAAGCAAAACTGGATGCCAAAATAGCAAATACTTCTACAGCTACAGTGTATTTCCCAGGAGAACTCACGTAGGCTGGAATGAATGCTATCCAAACAACACAGAAGACAAGCATGCTAAAGGTTATACATTGGGCCTCGTTGAAATTATCGGGCAGTTTCCGGGCTAGAAATGCAAGAATAAAGCAAACACATGACAGGACTGCAATATAACCTGACACACAATAAAAAGCTATCGTGGACCCCACATGGCATTCCAAAATAATAATCTCCCTGTAATAGCTTGTGTTTTTCATTGGAAATGGTGGCGCTATGCTTAGCCAGATAATACATATGAAGCCTTGAATAAATGTCAGACCAAAGACGCCAAAACGTTGCTGTGTAGGTCCAAACCATTTCATCACGTTGTTGTTCGGAAGTGTTGCTTTAAAGGCCATCAGTACAAGAATAGTCTTTGTCAAAACACAAGAAATGCATAAGACAAAAGTGATGCCGAATGATACACGTTGTAACATACAGGACCAAACTGAAGGTTCGCCAATAAAAGTAAGAGAGCACAGGAAACAAAGAGTTAATGCGAAGAGAAGAAGGAAGCTCAGCTCGGAATTGTTAGCCTTCACAATGGGTGTATCCTTAAACTGAAGGAAAACGCCAACTATTGCTATATTTCCACAGATACCACCTAACGCGAGTGCCACTAATACGATTCCCAGCGTTTCATCAAAAGAGAGAAACTCAATTTCTTTCGGGAAGCATTTATCTCTGTTCGAATTGGGCCAGTATCCCGGTGGACACTTAACGCAGTCCAAAGCATCTAGGATAAATAGTAGTAAACGCAATTAAATGATGTGTGACATCCGAACGAGACACTTGAAAAAAATCACCTTGAAACCTGGGTTTCGCATACCTGTGGTGTTACTGATCTCACCATCAGCGCATTGGGTACAGTCAAAGCAACAGACGGGTTGCCCCTTTCGGTACACTTTATGCGTCCCTGGCAGACAGCTTTCGGAGCAAATTGCACGTGGAACCTGAAGAAAATGTGATAACAACGTTCATTTTACGATACGTGCAACACTGCATCTAATGCGAAACAGCATTAATATATTCTAAAATCAAGAATCGGTACAGGGAAAGACCACAAGATCATAAGACCTTAAGACATAGGAGCAGAATTAGGCTCCTCGACCAATCGACTCTGCTCCGCCATTCAATCATGGCTGATATTCTTCTCATCCCCGTTCTCCTGCCTTTTCCCCAAGCCCCTCGTCCCCTTATTAATCAAGAACCGATCTATCGCTGTCTTAAAGACACTCAATGATCTGGCCTCCTCAGCCTTCTGCGGCAAAGAATTACACAGACTCACCACTCGCTGGCTGAAGAAATTCCTCCTCATCTCTGTTTTAAAGGATCGTCCCTTTAGCCTGAGGTTGTGCCCTCTGGTTCTGCATTTTCCTACTAATGGAAACAACCTCTCCACGTCCACTCTATCGGGGCCTCACAGTATCCTGTAAGTTTCAATAAGGTCCGCTCTCATCCTTCTAAACTCCAATGAGTACAGTCCCAGAGTCCTCAACCGTTCCTCATAGGACAAGCTCTTCATTCCAGGGATCATTCTTGTGAACCTCCTCTGGACATTTCCAAGGCCAGCACAACTGTCCTTAGATATGGAGCCCAAAACTGCTCACAATACTCCAAATGTGTCTGACCAGAGCCTAAGAGAGCCTCAGAAGTACATTCCTCCTCTTGTATTCTAGCCCTCTCGACATGAATGCTAACATTGCATTTGCCTTCCTACTGAACCTGCACGTCAACCGTAAGAGAATCTTGAACAATGACTCCCAAGTCCCTTTGTATTTCTGATTTCTGAAGCATTTTCCCATTTAGAAAATAGTTTATGCCTCCATTCCTCCTTCCAAAGTGCATAACCTCATGCTTTTCCACATTGTATTCCATCTGCCACTTCTTTGCCCATTCTCCTAACCTGTCCAAGTCATTCTGCAGACGCCCTGGTTCTTCAATACTACCTGTCTCTCTACATATCTTTGCATCATCTGCAAACTTGGCAACAGTGTCTTTAGTTCATTCCTCGAAATCGTTATGAAACGTTGTGGTCCCAGCACTGACCCCTGAGACACACCACTAGTCACCGGCTGCCATCCTGAGAAAGACCCCTTTATCCCCACTCTCTGCCTTCTGCTGTCAACCAATCCTCTATCCATGCCAGCAGAGAGGATTGTAGTAAAAAGTAGTGGTTCACGGAACATCATCAATCTTTTTGACAGTTTATCACAAGCATTCTTGTTTAACAAAGGATTTGAAATGCAAGCGATTTGTATTTATATTTATCTTCACACAGCTATAACGGATTACAGAAAATGCTTACCTGAATTAATAGTACATTAACAGTTCTGATCAATGATGTACAACACAGTTAATTATTTATTTCAGAACAGCAGTAGACACATTGGAATTGTTAGTCAAAAGCAGAAAATGCTGGAAAATCTCAGCAGGTCTAAAAGCATCTGTGGCGAGAGAGCAGAACTAACGTGATTAGCACTCTTCACAGCGCCAGGGACCCGGGTTCGATTCCGGCCTTCGGTGACTGTGTGGAGTTTCCGAGTTTGCAGGTTCTCCGGTTTCCTCCCGCAATCCAAACATGTGCAGATTAAACGGGTTGGTCATGCTAAATTGCCCCTTAGTGATTCATATGTGTAGATTAGGTGGGTTAGCCATGGTTAATGCGTGGGTTACGGGGGTGGGTGGGTGGGGTGACCCTAGGATGGACAGATTGGCCTCTTTCTCCGCTGTCGGGATTCTATGGTTCAATGGATATGGGGCAAAGGCGGGTAAGTGGAGTTAGGTCGCAGATCATCCATGGTCTAATTGAACATGGGGGATACACTTGAGGTGATTAATGACTTACTCCTTTTTCAAGTTCCATAAATAGTTTAAAAACCGAGTTGATGTTATTGAGCATGAGAAACTTACAGGGTTAGGAATTAAATGCCGGGGGTTTGGGTGCAGCACAATAGCGCTTGGACAAAGTCGGTAGAGGCACAGTGGACCGAATGGCCTCTTGCAATGACATCTATTTGCTTGATTCGACAACAGACACACCTTGCTTTTTCCGCCATTCCACACAATAGCTTCTTCATTCAGAACGATTGGCTGTCCAGAAGACGCTGAGGCATCGTAATAGCCAATATTCACAATCTCTGGCAAACCATTTTTATTGACTTGCCAATTCATCAAGTCATATATAGCCACTGGATCCCCACTGGACTCAAAGTAGACATTTTCACCAGATGTAGTTGTAAAGTTAACTGATTGCATATAATGAAGCAGCTGCAAAACAGAAACACCTGGGTGGGTTAGTTGAGAATGAGACACACATTTATCAAAATATCCGTGTCAGGTCTATCCAGATCAGATTTCAAAGCCATTCAATGAATTGTACTAAAATAAAATAAAGAGAAATGATAAACTCGATTAGGGCCATCAATCTCCATGCATCAATCGACTGACATTAATTCTGTTGATTTGACAAGTAATTAAATAATGGTTAAGAAAAGCCAGTAGATTTGGAAAGAAAGATTGCCATCTAGAAAGGCATTCCTCCTTATAAATATATTTTTCTGATGTATCCGCATTTTTCATAGAATGAACTGAAAGTTATCTCTCCATATCAGGCAATTGGGCCCAACTGACCTTCTAGAATTACATAAAGGACAAAAGAGTAACAATGGAGAGTGTAGGACCTCTTAAGGGTCAACAAGGGCATCTATTTGCGGATCCACAAGAGATGGGTGAGATCCTAAATGAATATTTCTCATCAGTATTTACTGTTGAGAAAAGCATGGATGTTAGGGAACTTGGGGAAATAAATAGTGATGTCTTGAGGAGTGTACATATTACAGAGAAGGAGGTGCTGGAAGTCTTAAAGCGCATCAAGGTAGATAAATCCCTCGGACCTGATGAAGTGCATCCCAGGACATTGTGGGAGGCGAGGGAGGATATTGCGGGTCCCCTAGCCGAGATATTTGAATCATCGACAGCCACAGGTGAGGTGCCTGAAGATTGGAGAGTGGCAAATGTTGTGCCTTTGTTTAAAAAGGGTTGCAGGGAATAGCCTGGGAACTAAAGGCCAGTGAGCCTCACATGTGTGGTGGGCAAATTGTTGGAAGGTATTTTGAGAGACAGTATCTACAGGCATTTAGAAACACAAGGACTGATTAGGGACAGTCAGCATGGCTTTGTGAGTAGAAAATCATGTCTCACAAATTTGATTGAGATTTTTGAAGGGGTACCCAAGAAGGGAGATGAGGGCAATGCAGTTGATGTTGTCTACATGGACTTTAACAAGGCCTTTGACAAGGTACCGCATGGTAGGTTGTTGCATAAGGTTAAATCTCACAGGATCCACGGTGAGGTATCTAAATGGATACACAATTGGCTTCTTGACGGAAGCCAGAGGGTTGTTGTAGAGAGTTGTTTTTCAAACTGGAGGCCTGTGACCAGCGGTATGCCTCAGGGATTTGTGCTGGGACCACTGCTATTTGTCATTTAAATTAATGATTTGGATGAGAATATAGGACGCATGGTTAGTAAATTTGCAGATGACACTAAGATTGGTGGCATAGTGGAGTGAAGAAAGTTACTTCCAATTGCAACGGGATCTTGATTAATTGGGCCAGTGGGCTGACGAATGGCAGATGGAGTTTAATTTAGACAAATGCGAGGTGATGCATTTTGGTAGATTGAACCAGGGCAGGACTTACTCAGTTAATGGTGTGGCGTTGGGAGAGTTACAGAACAAGGAGATCTAGGGGTACATGTTCATAGCTCCTTGAAAGTGGAGTCACAGGTGGACAGAGTGGTGAAGAAGGCATTCGGCATGCTTGGCTTCATTGGTCAGAACATTGAATACAGGAGTTGGGATGTCTTGTTGAAGTTGTACAAGACATCGGTATGGCCACATTGGAATACTGTGTGCAATTCTGGTCACCCTACTATAGAAAGGATATTATTAAACTAGAAAGAGTGCAGAAAAGATTTACTAGGATGCTACCTGGACTTGATGGATTGACTTATAAGGAGAGGCTGGATAGACTGGGACTTTTATCTCCGGAGCATAGGAGGCTGAGGGGTGATCTTATAGAGATCTATAAAATAATGAGGGTCACAGATCAGCTAGATAGTCAATATTTTTCCCAAAGGTAGGGGAGTCTAAGACTGGACAGCATAGGTTTAAGGTGAGAGGGGAGAGATACAAAAGTGTCCAGAGGGGCATTTTTTCGCACAGAGAGTGGTGAGTGTCTGGAAAAAGCTGCCAGAGGTAGTAGTAGAGGAGGGTACCATTTTGTCTTTAAAAAGCATTTAGACAGTTACATGGGTACAATGGGTAAGGAGGGATATACGCCAACTGCGGGCAATTGGGATTAGCTTAGGGGTTTTTAAAAAATGGCGGCATGGACAAGTTGGGCCGAAGGGCCTGTTTCCATGCTGTAAACCTCTATGACTCTATGACTCTATGGCCGTTGCTGGCCTATGTTCGAGATGAGCATCCTCCCGCCCTATTTGAACTAACCTGATGAGCAAATTCTTTTATTATTTTCTCCCTTGGGCTGCTTATTTACATTCCCCTCAAATGCAAAAATGTTATTTACTTCCACCTCTACTTAACTTTTAATTTGACTGATTTGGTGTAATTCATGCCTCGAAAATATAAGGCCACTAGTTCAAACCGGAAACACGTATTGCAGGTATAATAGCCTTGGGTTCAGGAATAGCCCCTTAAGGGCTGCACTGTCCGGGATATTTGGGGTCATCTGGTGCAAACGTTAAGTCATTGCGATAGTCACAAAGATCTGAGACTCCCCTGCCACAAACAAAACAATAACATATTTAGGGTGGATGAAACTGCTCGATAATCCAGAGAGGTAATTTCCTCTTGTGGACATTGCTGAAGACTGATTATCTGAATTGGGCTTTGGAATGGATAAATAGGTTGTTTCCCCTTGTGGGAAAGTCTAAGACCAGAGGGTATAATCTTCAGTGCAAGGAACCGCCCATATAAGGTAAGGGATGAGGATGAATTTATTTTCTCAGTGGGCAGTAAAGCAGTGGAATAAGGTCATCAAGAGTTATGGGGATAAGGCGGATCTAAGGATCATCATAGAAGCCCTACAGTGCAGAAAGAGGCCATTTGGCCCATCGAGTCTGCACCGACTGCAATCCCACCCAGGCCCTACCCCCATATCCCTACATATTTACCTGCTAATCCCTCTAACCTACGCATCTCAGGACACTAAGGGGCAATTTTAGTATGGCCAATCAATCTAACCCGCACATCTTTGGACTGTGGGAGGAGACCGGAGCACCCAGAGGAAACCCACGCAGACACAAGGAGAATGTGCAAACTCCACACAGACAGGGACCCATGCCGGGAATCGAACCCTGGTCCCTGGAGCTGTGAAGCAGCAGTGCTAACCATTGTGCTACCGTGCCGCCCATCATATAAGTCATGATTTCATTGAATGGTTGAGCAGACTGGATGGGCCGAATGGCATCTTCTGCTCCTAAATCGCTTGTTCTTCAGAAATAATTCGCGGCATCGGAGAAGTTTATGGAAAGCTCCTGATCGGCCTAGTAAGGAGTGCATCTATCAATTAACGGACTTTTCCTTTTTAACACGGGCAAGTTTTCTATTTGCTTCTCCTACCTGCCACGGTTCGTACGTAGAAATGTGCGCGCAGGTGCCATTTGTAAACGGCCCTTTTCCTTCTTCACAAGCAAGCATATCATGCACTGCATGGGCGAACACATAGACTGCTTTATAAACGTTATAGGAACTCCCATCCATGGTGAAATCAGAATATGCATTGTTTACTCCGTGTAACGATTCATCACCTGAACATTGAGGATTTTCGGGATCAGCATTTGATTTCAATTCACTTTCAGGCAGTAGAGTGCACTTGAATGTTGTTTCCCAAAATTCCGTCGCAAAAGTGTTGTCGGATACAGTGGATGGGTGAACCTGAAGAAGAAATTCTCGTAATCCTATCACTTCCGCCGTGTGGATGGCGGGTCCTATTGTCCCGGTAAGGAATTCAGTACTTTCTTCTGGAGCAAGTGGTTCTCCTGTGACCCAAGCCTCACTTCCTATCCACTGTATGCCGCTGACATTTTGACGTACGATTTCTCTTAACAAAATCCGCATTTCCCTTCCGGCTGAAAACGCGACAACTACTTTTGTCGTTGACCTTTTGATAACCTGAACAATCTCTGTCACTTTCTCCTTCGGGTCGGTTCGAGAAAACGATACCGAGAAAGCCACACAAATTCCCAATTTCTGAATGTCTTCCAGAAAAGCTTCCATTCCAAAGATACCATAGTCATTATTACTTCGAACCGTTCCGATCCATGTCCACCCAAACTTTTTAATAAGTTGGGCCAAAAGTTTGGACTGGTAGTAATCACTTGGTATTGTCCTATAAAAGGCGGGGTGTTCCTGTCTATTACTGAGACACGCACACGTGGAAAAGTAACTGATCTGTTGGGGTGTCAATCGCAAATAAGGCATACATAATATAAGTAAAAGTCAAAGAGAATAAAGGTGAAATAATGCAATGCTACATAAGACGATGAGACATAGGAGCAGAATTAGGCCACTCGGTCCATCGAGTTTACTCCGCCATACAATCATGGCTGATAGTTTTCTCATCTCCATACTCCTGCCTTTCCCCCATAACCACTGATCCCCTTCTTAATCAAGAACCTATCTATCGCTGTCTTAAAGACACTCAATGACCTGGCCTCCAAAGCCTTCTGCGGCAAAGGGTTCCACAGATTCAACACTCTCTGGCTGAAGAACTTCCTCCTCATCTCTGTTTTAAAGGATTGTCCCTTTCATCTGAGGTTATGCCAACTGGTTCTAATTTTTCCGACTAGTGGAAACATCCTCTCCAAGTCCAATCTATCCAGACCTCGCAGTATCCTGTAAGTTTCAATAAGGTCCACCCTCATCCTTCGAAACATCAATGAGTACAGACCTCAAGTCCTCAACCGTTCCTCATATGACAAGCTCTTCAGTCCAGGGATCATTCTTGTGAACCTCCTCTGGACCCTTTCCAAGGCCAGCACATCCTTCCTTAGATATGGGACCCAAAACTGCTCGCAATACTCCAAATGCGGTCTGACCAGAGCCTTCTACAGCCTGAGAAGTACATCCCTGCTCTTGCATTCTAGCCCTCTCGACATGAATGCTAACAGTGCATTGGCATTCCTAACTGCCAACTGAACCTGCACGTTAATCTTAAGAGAATCTTGAACAAGGACTCCCAATTCCCTTTGTGCTTCTGATTTCCTCAGCATTTCCCCATTTAGAAAATAATCTATGCCTCAATTCCTCCTTCCAAAGTGCATAATCTCACACGTTTCCACATTGTATTCTATCTGCCACTTCTTTGCCCACTCTCCAAGCCTGTCCAAGCCCTTCTGCAGTCCCCTGCTTCCTCAATACCACCTGTCCCTCTACATATCTTTGTATCATCTGCAAACTTAGCAACAGTGCCTTCAGTTCCTTCTTCCAAATCGTTAATATATATTGTGAAAAGTTCCAGCACCGACCCCTGAGGCACACCACTAGTCACCGGCTGGAATCCGGAAAAAGACCCCTTTATCCCCACTCTCTGCCTTCTGCCAGTCAGACAAGCTCTATCCATGCCAGGATTTTACCCTTAACACCATGGACTCTTAACTTATTTAACAGTCTGCTATGCAGCACCTTGCCAAAGGTCTTCTGGAAATCTAAATAGATCACGTCCACTGGTTCTCCTTTATCTAACTTCCTTGCTACCTCCTAAAAGAACTCTAACAGATTTTTCAGACATGACCTCCCCTTGGTGAAGCCGTGCTACCTCAGTCCTATTTTATCATGCACTCATCCAATCATCCAAGCACTCCGCAATCTCATCTTTAATAATGGACTCTCAAATCTTGCCAATGACTGAAGTGAGGCTAATTGGCCTGTAGTTTCCTGTCTGCTGCCACCCTTCCTTATTAAACAGTGGTGTTACTTTAGCTACTTTCCAGTCCTCTGGGACCCTCCCTGCCTCCAGTGATTCCAGAAAGATCACCACCAATGCCGCCACAATTTCCTCAGCTATCTCTTTTAGAACCCTGGGGTGTAGTCCATCCGGTCCAGGTGATTTATCCACCTTCAGACCTTTCAGTTTCCCCAGAACCTTCTCCTTTGTGACGGCCACTACATTCACCTGTGCCCTCTGATTCACCTGGAGCTCTGGCATCTCAATGGTGCTTTCCACTATGAAGACTGATACAAAGTAACTATCCAGTTCCTCTGCCATTTCCTTGTTTCCTATTATTACTTCTCCAGCCTCATTTTCCAGTTGTCCAATGTCTATTTTTGCCTCTCTGTTGCCTTTTATATATTGAAAAAAAACTCTTCCTATCTTCTTTTATATTACAAGCTAGCTTACACTCATATTTCATCTTCTCCCCCCTTATTGCTTTTTTAGTTGTCCTCTGCTCGCTTTTAAAGGTTTCCCCATACTCTGCTACCAACTAATCCTCACCACTTTGTTGCTTCTTCTTTTGCTTTTATGCTGTCCTTGACTTCCCTCATCAGCCAAGGATGTCTCGTCCTCCCCTCAGCATGTTTCCTCCTCCTTGGGATGAATTTCTGTTGTGCCTCCCGAATAACCCCCAAAAGCTCTTGCCATTGTTGTTCCACTGTCTTCCCTGCTAGGCTCCCTTTCCAATCAACTCTGGCCAGCTCCTGCCTCATGTTTTTCTAATTACTTTATTTAATTGCAATGCCGTTATATCTGATTCCAGCTTCTACCTCTCAAACTGCAGTGTAAATTCTATCAGATTGTGGTCACTCCTCCCTCAGGGTTCCTTCACCTTCAGTTCGCTAATCAGGTCTGCCTCATTGCACATCACCAAATCCAGAATTGCCTGCACCCTAGTAGGCTCTGTCATAAGTTACTCCAAAAAACCATCTCTTAGTAATTCCACAGATTCCTTTCCTTGGGATCCACTACATACCTGATTTTACCAGTCCACCTGCACATTGAACTCCCCCATGATTATTGTAATACTGCCTTTTTATATGCCTTTTCTATCTCCTGATTTATTTTCTGCTCCACATCCTGACTACTGCTAGGGTGCCTGTACATAACTCCCGTGAGATTCGTTTTACCTTTGCGATTCCTTAACTGTACCCACAGAGATTCTATGCCTTCTGATCCTATCTCACTTCTTGCTATCGATTTAACTTCATTCCTTACTAACAATGCAACCCCGCCCCCTTTGCCCATCTGCCCGTCCTTCCGATAGGACAAATATCCTTGGATATTTAGATCCCAGCCCTGATCCCCTTGCAGCCACGTCTCCGTGATGCCCAGAACATCGTACCGGCCAATTTCAATATGCGCAACAAGCACATTTACCTTGGTCCGTGTACTGCGCGCATTTAGGTACAACACTCTCACTCCTGCATTGACCACCTCCCTTCTCATACCTATCACCTTTTTTGCTCTGCCTAAGGTTAGATTCCTGCCACCTTCTATACTCTCTGTTCCATTACGTAGACCTACGTTATATAATGTACATCTAATTATGATACGAAACATTGCCGGTTTAATGAGTATCTCCTTGAACCTAATTGCATTGGAATTGCAATTAAAATAAATAACAATTAGCTTGCGTGTTTGGTTGCATTACTTCATAAAAGCAATATATAGTGGAGAACAATAAAATATAAAACTATTTTCCTATTTAAGGCATTCAACGCATGCAACATTACAATACACGTGGCCTGTTTCCGAGTTCTAACACGGAATGAATATAATCCAATTAGACATTGCTGTAACAATATTAAGTTGACCTAGTAAACGCCTCCCTTACCAAAGGCATTTTAAACCGACCGATTGTCCTCGATAGTGCAATCGATTGGGAGGATCCACCGCCCCCAATTATGGCCAGGACGTTGGGAAGACCTTTACAATCATTGGCAGAAATCATTTCTTGCCTTCCATTAACAAGTGTCAGAGCTGCCTGTGTAGCGGTTGTGGATGAAGCACAGTCATCGAGAATTTTGTAGCCAACTGTAGTATTCGGAAGTAGGGTACCACTTCTATTTATTTCTTCGATGGTAAAGATCATAGTCTGCACGAGGCGATAAGATCTGAAATCAAAACTACAGCATACAAAGTTTAAGTTGGTAGGCATGTGCAGGAGCTCTTGATATTTGCCAAATGTTAGGAGTAATCTACGCAGTAACCACATTATTGATGAGTTTAATTGAAGCAGATTACAAAAAGGAACAGACGTGTTGGCAGTCAGATTATATACCGTGGTAAGTTTAGTCACATGCGAATACTGTAGAGTATACGTTAATGTACGAAGTGCGCGCTAAAGCAGAGAATGCACCATCTACAGGAAGAACAGCAGAACCTCACTAAGCCTCCTCTGACAGTACTTTCCAAAACCGCGACCTGTACCATCTAGAAGAGCAGGCATATGAGAACGTCATAACCTCCAAGTTCCCCTTCAAGTCACGCACCACCCTCACAGTCTCAAAACCCTGGAACTCCCTCTGGGACATCACTGCGGCTGTGCTTGCACCAGCCGCACTGCAGCGGTTCAAGAAGACGGGTCGACAGCACCGTCTCAAGGGCGATTGGCAATGGGCAGGAAATGCTGGCCTAGCCAGCGACAGTGCCATCTTCTAACCGACAAAAACGAATAATACCAATTTCATCCAGTTCAAACGCAATCTAAAGGTGTATGATTTTGAACAGCGCCGTTGAAAACAATATCCGTTTCTCCATTAATCAACAAGCACAGTCCCAAGAGAGGTGAACTAACCGTTTGCATCGTCGTTGCTCTGGAGAGTGTTCGAAGCGGTCAATACTTTCAAGCCGATGTGCGTGAACATGGAACATTCCGCCAAGTATGACATCTCCGGCTTTACTGATCCCTGGCAAGTCAAAGTTTCCTTGAAGTTGGCAGTTTGGATTGTTAGTTGCTGTTACAGCAGCAACAAATATGAAGCAAAGGGAAATATGATGCATCACAATGTTGTTTTATAAAGAATAACGTTCAGCTCCCCTCAGCATGGAAGTCTTCATATCGGGAATGGTGGTGGGACTTTATACACTTTTCGGTTTGCCGGCGAGATTTCTGGGTAATAGGTTGCATTGAGTACAAAAGGAATGTAAACAATAAGTGTGGATAAAATCCCTCCAGAGAATAATGCATCATTAATTTTCCATTTTTGCCTGAGGAAGGAAAAATACAACTGTGAATTTTGGCACGATGCCAACGACTTCAATTGTAACATCAAAGTTTAAGCCTGCGTATATATTTCCCCTGGTGAGTTCTATGTGTGTCATTTGTTCCTGTTAAATTTGTAGACTTCAGAGGATTTTATCGAGAACCCAATCGCCCATATCAAAAGTGGATAATTTAAAACAGTTGACATTTAAATGTGCCTGTTGGCACACTCATTTAATTAATTTAAACTTTGCAATCTTCTGTCTTAGGGTAAACCACCTGAAATAGAATGCAAATCATCACGGAGCTTTGGTGATATATGATGAGAAATGTTGTATTGTTTAGTTTCGACTCGACGGGAACAATAACACACGTGAAGTAGTTACAGAGTATGTTACATCCAAGCTGTTAGTTGCGAGTTTATATGTGGTAATCTCTGACATATGTTGGTTCATTATCTGTAGATCAGGAAAAAATATAAAGCCTGGCTTTGCCAATCTTCACAAGTGGACGCGGCAGATATCCTGATACAATTTGAGAAAGAAAAGGATGTCCCCCCCCCCCCCTTCCCCTCCCCTCCCTCCTTCCCCACCACCTCCCCCCACCCCCCCACCCCCCCCCCCCCCCCCACCTCCCCCCGTTCTGTCCTGGCTCAAATTTACTCCACACGAACAGCATGCCTCGCCATTATCCCGCCATTTTTGTCTGTGTATCTTACTGCGCACGAATAGCCACTTTTCTACATTGAAACACTTCAACACAAGCGGCATGCTGGCAAAGTAGCTAGCACTGCTGCCTCACAGCGCCAGGGACTTGGATTCAATACCTTGGGTGATTATCTATATGGAGTTTGCACGTTTGCAGAGAGGTTTGATTGGGTTTCTGCAGCGGATGTGGTGTATTTCATAAAGTGCCACATAATCTGCTAGTCAGCAAAGTTCTCGCCCATGGAATGAAAGAAACAGCACAGCCTAGATGGAAATGACCGAGAGAAAACAGAGAGCACTTTGCATCGAGTATTTTTGGATTGGAAGAAGGCATATAATCGGGTTGCAGAATAGCACACCTTGCTTTCCCTGAAAATAATCAATTTAAAAGTGCAAATATAAATAACCGATGTTATAAACCCCAATAATGTTCAAGGCGACGGCAACCCAAACCCCAGAAGGGAAATTCGGATTGGCAGTTCTCAGAATCATAGAAACATAGAAACTAGAAGCAAGAATAGGCCGTGCCTGCTCCACCATTCATCTTGATCGTGACTGGTCATTGAATCCAATATCCTGATCCCCGTCCCTCCCATATCCCTTGATCGCTTTAGTCCCGAGAGCTATGTTTATTTTTTTTCTTGAAATCAGATAACGTTTTGGCCTCAACTGCACTCCGTGGTAATGAATTCCATACATTCACCACTCTCTGGGTGAAGAAACTTCTCCTCACCTCAGTTCTAAAAGGTTTACTCCTTATCCTCAGACTGTGAATCCTAGTTCTGGACTCCTCCACCATTGGGAACATTCTTTCTGAATCTACCCTGTCTAACACTGTTAGAATTTTATACGTTTCTATGAGATCCACTCTAACTTTCTAAACTCCAGTGAATATAATCCTAACCCTCTCCTCATGTGACAGACCTGCCATCCAGGACTCATCCTGGTAAACCTTCGCTGTACTCCCTCTATAGCAAGGACATCCTTCTTCAGATAAGGACACTAAAATTGCACACAATACTCCAGGTGTGGCCTCACCAACTTCCGATACAATTGCAGCAAAACCTCCCTATCCCTATATTCAAATCCTCTCGCTATGAAGACCAACATACTATTTGCCTTCTTTACTGGCTGCACCTGCATGCTTACTTTTAGTGACTGATGCACAAGGACACCAAGGTCTCGCTGAGCATCCACCTCTCCCAATTTACACCCATTCAAGTAATAATCTATCTTCCTGTTATTGCTATCAAAGTGGATAACCTCACATTTATCCACATTGTACTGCATCTGTCATGCATGTCCAGCCTGTCCAGATCTCGCTGAAGCACCTCTGCAACTTCCTCACTGCTCACCCTCTCACCCAACTTTGTATCATCTGCAAATTTGGAGATAATACATTCAGTTCCATCTTCCAAGTAATTAATATATGATGTGAACTGTTGCGGTCCTGGAACAGATGCCTGCGGAACCCCACTAGTCACTGGCTGCGAATCAGAAAAAGACCCATTTATGTCAGCTCTTTGCTTCTGATCTGCTAACCAGCTTTCTATCCATCTCAAGATATTACCCACAATCCCATCTGCTTTAACTTTACATAGTCGTCTATTATGTGAGACCTTTTCAAAAGCTTTCTGGAAGTCTAAATAAACCATATCCATTGGTTCTCTTCGGTCAACTCTACTAGTTACATCCTCAAAACATTCAATAGATTCATCAAGTATGAGTTCCCTTTTGTAAATCCATGCTGACTTTGTCTGATTATACCACTGCTTTCCAAATGCTGAGTTATGAAATCCTTGATAATGGAGTCTAGCAGCTTCTCCAGTACCAATGTTAGGCGCACAGGTCTATACTTCCTTGTTTTCTCTCTACCTCCCTTTTTGAATAGTGGGCTTACATTAGCTACCCTCCAATCTGTAGAACTATTCCAGAGTCCAAATAACTTTGAAAAATAACCACCAATGGATCTACTATTTCGAGGGCCACTTCCTTAAGTATGCTGGGATGAAGATTATCAGGACCTGGAGATCTATCCACCTTCAATTGCATCAATTTTCCCAAAACCATTTCTCTACTAATTCTGATTTCGTTCAGCTCCTCACTAAAACTTGAAGCTCTCAGAAATTCTGCACGTTATTCTTTGTGAAGATTGAAGCAAAGTATGAATTTAATTACTTTTCTTTATTCCCCATTACGAATTCTCACATTTCTGACTGTAAAGGGCCTACATTCGTTTTTGTTTTTTCTCTTTACATACCTATAGAAACTTTTACAGTCAGTTTTATGTCCCCCACTAGCTTACTTTCATACTTTATTTTTCCCTTCTGAGTCAATCCCTTG
Source organism: Mustelus asterias (assembly GCF_964213995.1). Classification (NCBI taxonomy): domain Eukaryota; kingdom Metazoa; phylum Chordata; class Chondrichthyes; order Carcharhiniformes; family Triakidae; genus Mustelus; species Mustelus asterias. The sequence continues at coordinate 9,098,432 of NC_135803.1, forward strand.
GTCCTCCCTTGCTGAATTTTAAACTGCTCCCAATCCTCAGGCCCATTGCTTTTTCTTGGCAATTTGCATGTTTCTTCGTTGAATCTGATACTATCTCTAATTTCCCTTATAAGTTATGGTTTGGCCACAATTCCCTGATCACTCTCGTGTGAACCAGGAATTAACAACCTCTGGAGTTCTTTAAATGCCTGCCCTTGACTATCCACTGTCTTTCCTTTCAATTATGTTTTCCAGTCCATCACGGTCAATTCATGCCTCATACCCCATCATAGTTACCTTTATTGACCTTCAGGACCTGGTTTGAGAATCAACTACATCGCTAGCCACCTTGACAAAGAATTCTACCACATTATGGTCACTCATCCCCAAGGGTTCTCTCACAACTAGATTGCCAACTAATCCTTCCTCATTGCACAGCACCTAGTCCAAGATGACAGGCTCCCTTGTTGGTTCCACAACGTATTGTTCCAGAAAACCATCCTGTATGCACTCCAGAAATTCCTCCTCTATTTTACTGTGACTAAATTGACTCCCAATCTGGATGCAAATGAAAGTCACCCATAATCACAGATATTGCTTTCACACATGCATCTCTGATTTCCTGTCTGATGCTTTCCCAACATTACCACTACAGTCTGGTGCTCTGTATACCAACCCCACCAAAGTTTTTGCCCCTTCTTCTTTCTTAACTCGACCATACAGATTCCACATCACCTATGCTAATATATTTCCTCAGTATCGTATCAATATCATCTTTGATCAGCAATGTAACTCTTTTCCTTTTCCTGTTCCTTTCTGTCTGTTCTTCCTAAACACTGAATAACACCAAGGCTTAGTTCCAATCCTTGGTCACCTTGGAGCCATGTCTCCATAATGCCAACTTCATCATAGTCCTTTACATGCAACTAATTCATCCACTTCGTTTCGAATGCTCCAAACATTCAGATACAAAACCTTCACTTTTTAGTTTCGGAATTTAGAAAAAATGTGAACAAATAAATGAAACCCAGGAAAGTTGCTGCCTTGTTGTAAGTTACTCAAATAACAAAACGTTTATTAAACTTTAAAAGATACAACAAGAAAGGCAATAGTAAAGAATAACACTTATAGTTAAATGCAATAAATGTTATCCAGACTGTATATTTAAAATACCCCCAATCCAAATCTATCTACTTTCCTAAACTATGAGAATGCACCTTCTCCAAAAATACATGCGATTGGTTTTAACACACTGCACCAAATCGAGCAAAATGATTACCACACAGGAACTGTAGCTTTCTTTTAGGGACCTTTATTCTAGTTTAGGGTAGAATTTATGGGGTCACACACATACATACTGCTGCTGCTTTCCTTTCTAGACAACACCTTGATTCTGCGAGAGAGCTCGGATTTGCAATTGGATATGGCTATAATCTATGTCTCTAGACTACTGGACTCCATTTAGCTTCACAAAGCATTTGATTCACCCTGCTACTAGGCTACTCTGCGACTCATAACTCCTCAGTGCAGCTAAATCCATATCAGTTCTTTAATTCCAGTATTTTTTATCCAGTTCATTACTTTTCATTTCATTCCAGCTTTCTAATGCCCCCGCCCGCCCCCGCCCTCCCTCCCCCCATTGTTTAGAAACAAAACGTCATACTTTCAATTATTTCTTCCCAGTTCTACCTTACCTAAAATTACAAGCTTCAAAAAGCATGCATTAACATGAAATATACCCAAGTGTTTACAGATAACACCTACATCAATTCTTTTGATGGTGCATCAGCAATGATATTCTCTCCCAGCGATGTCGCAAAATCTTTCCTTTTCTTTCTTCAGAGTAAGGGTTTCAGTTTCTCATTTGCCAGATGTAGCATATCCCAATGTTATCAATAGTTACACAGGTCTGAAGTCAGATGAAACATATATGTACTTCAGGATTGTCCCATTAGTGTATAATGTCTGAGATGATTGACCAATCTTCATATCCCACCACGTAATGTGGCTGCTAATTCAAAAGACTAAATTTCGTAGAATCATTTGGTGCATCCCTAATGTCAAATACGAAAATGGAATACCTTCGTCCCAATCATGTGGCTAACTCTGACTATACGTTTTCATCATTATTTTCAAAAATTGATACCATCTCTTTATTGCTTTGTGTGACTCTGGATGATATGTTGATGTGTTATATTGCTTTATCTCCAGTCTATTCATGACTACTCTAAATAATCCTGACACAAATTTTGACTCATGATCCGATTGTAGTTTTCGTAAAGAACTTGATTAATTCTTCTACAACTCAGTAATATTTCTTAAAGTTGTGGCTTCATGAAAACTGCTAGACACATCCATAATTGTTAGTAAGTATTGATTTCCAATCCTTGTTTTAGGAAGTCGTCTGATACAATCTATTAAAGCTCTTGTGAAATATACTTCAAAAGCTGGAACACGGATTAAAGGCGCCTGCTTTATTACAGTTTACGGTTTCCCTATTACATGATACGTATGACATTTTTGTTACATCTTTGTGTAGTTAAATCTTTGTTTAGCCCAGACCAATAAAAATATTTCTATATCTTCACTTGAGTATTCCTTATTCCGAAATGTCTCCCTAATGAAATTTCATGACCTACTCTTAGAATCTCTTTCCTATGCTCTAGCCGCAGTACAACCTGATGAACCTCTGACCATTTTTCATCTGAAGTAACATGAGCAGCCCTCCATTTTCTCATTAGTATGTTATCCTTAATGCAATAGCTTTCAGAAATAGATTGAGCTTCCGATGCTGAATATGCTGTTTGACAAATTTATTTTACCTTTTCATCTCCTTGCTGCATATCTATCAATTTAATGAACTAAAAATGTCAGTTTCCTTATCTCCTTCCCTTTAATCTTCTTCCGTCTCACCAAAGATAGTGTCAGCTAACTATGTCTCACTTCCCTTATCTAGACTCTTATCTAGACCTTATTCTAGACTTCTCCTCCTCCTCCTGTTTCAGTTTATGTGCCTGTGATCTCGTTACCACACAATGAGGATTGTCAATTTGCAATTGTTTTGTAACTTGACTTTCTATATGTTGTTCAGCTACAGTAGGCATCGCTATCACTTGTAATCCAGCTATACTATTACCTTAGATAAACTGAACACCTGCAATAGGCAATATTTCTAAGACACCTACATTGCCATACTCCTAAATTCTCATACACTCAAGGAATTATGCTTTAACTATCCCATTAAAGAGCCCCCAAATTTGTTATGAACCCTGCTGATGTTCAATGCAAGGGCATCCCAAATCTTGGAAGGAAAATTCGGAATGCCAGTTCTCAACTATTTATCTTTGTGATTTGGAGAAAATGTGAAAAAAAGCAATGAAACCCAGTGAGGAAAGCAATCAGTCTTGTTGCAAATTATTTAAATAACAAAACTTTAAAACACGGAAAAGAAAGCCAACAGTAAAGAACAACATTCACGATTAACCAGAATAATGGCTATGCAGACAGCATAATTAAATTACCACCCCAAGTTCAAATATATTGACTTTCCTAAACACTGAGAATGCATCTTTCCCAAAACAGCATCCCATAGGATTTCATGCTGTGATCCAAATACAGAAAATAATTACCACACTGGAACTGTAGTTTTCTTTTGGGGCCACGTCTTCTGGATTAGAGTACAACTTATGGGGCTTCATTTGACAAATTTCCATTGCTTTCTTTTCTGCATAGCAGCTTGATGCTGGGAGAGAGATCTGGCTTGCAATTAAGCATGGCTATGGTCTTGATCTCTAGACTACTAGCCTCCACGTTTCTCAATCGAGTATCTATTTCACCCTGCTACTAGACTAATCTGCATCTCACAAGCCCTCAGTGCAGCTAAATCCCTATCAGCTTCTTTTTTATCCAGATCTTTACTTTTCATTTTATTCATACTTAACACCTAAATTTATGTGAACCGGGCATAATTGCAAATGTTGTGGATGACACAAACTTGGATTGCGTGGAGAAAACCATAACATTGAAAGGATATTGTTGGGTTGGTGGAATTGGCCAACAACTGCCAGATGTAATTTAATGTAGAAAATTGAGAGCGTATAGATGTTTGGAAGAAACAATGATGAAAGGCCATATAAGATAAAGGGTAGAATTCTAAAAGTGGTCCTGGAGCAGAAGGAGCTGGGGTTGAATGAGCACAAATCAGGTAAAGCAGGTTCAGAAAGTGATTAATATATCATACAGCATCACAGGTGTTTTAAATTGGCCCGTAGAGTACACAAGCTAAGAAATTATGATAAGTCTGTACAACTGTAGTATTTTGTCCAGTTTTTGGCACTATATCTTTGGAAAGATGTGAAGGCATCAGAGTGTAGACAGAAGGGAATAAGGAGATGCGTACAGGGATGAAGAACTTTAGTTTTCGGGACAGATTGAAGCACCTGGAATTGTTCTCTTTGAGGAGAGGATTTAGTGGACATCTGATCGAGGTGTTCAAATGATGAGGGGGGGGGGCTGGAATTAATGGATAGGGAGCAACAGTTTCCTTTGTTGGGTGGATGAAAAAACAGAGGGCGCCAATTCAAAGTGATCAACAAAACTTTGAAGATTTGTTTTTGAGCAGCCAGTGGTTAGGATCCGGTCTGCACAGCTGGAAATTATGGTAAGCAGCAGATTCAATCATGGCTTTCAAATGGGAGTTGGAAAATTATCTGAGGAAAAAGATTACAAGGTTACAGAGGAAAGACTGGAGAGTGAGACTTGGGCCTGAATGATTTCAGTGGTGGGGTCTCGCTTCCCAACATGCAATGAGTCATCGGAGAACACATCCCCACCAGATCCACGTGTCCAGCAGCCATTTTCTCCTCGAATGAACGTTAAGTGTTGGAGACCGGATTCCACCTCTCACTGGGGCTGAGGCCTTACCAATCTGACTGGTTGGCAGATCGCCAGCAGCAATAGTATTGCAGTGGACAGAAGTGGAAGTCCGAGAACTGGAAGCGCAGCTAGGTTCAACAGGGCCCAGGGAAGGGAGCAAAAGGGGTAATCGGGCTCGGAAAAGCGTTCGGGGGCATTGGCAGGGAGGTCCACAGGCCACCGGAACTCAAGGGGTGGCACGAAACATCAGCGGGGAGCTTTTGATGAAGGCAAACTTTTGAACTTTTCCGCCTGCCATGCAACACCTGTTGCCCACCGAAGTTCAATCCTAAAAATTGAGGCTGGGCGGGAAAGACTTCAATTATTTCAAAGACTGGCTTCCTGTCTAAGGTCTTGCCTGGTCCAGTAACAGGGGCAGGTGGGATCCTGGGGCGAATGTTATCCCATCAATTTAACGCCCCCACCCCCCACCCCACAAGAACCTGCCCTTTGGGAGGGTACAATTCTGGCCTCACACACATCAACTGGTGACTGCACAGAAGAAAGCCATTCGGCAAGTCGTGATTGCATCTGCTTTCCGCAAGGGCAATTGTCCCAAGCCTAAATATTTCGCTGGTTGGGTGCATTCATTCCGGGAATCATCCTTCCAGCTGCTACCAGTCCCAGGGCGCAAGTTCACGCTGGCTGCCAGGTACTGGGCAGATGGGATGAAAGGCATTCTGTACCCTGGCAGGGCAGGGTGGGAAGCGGGTGGAAGCTCTCTCTGATCAGCCTGAAGACTGACGGGGTGTCTCTGCGTGCTGCACTGTTGTTCCAATGACATAATGATCATTTTGACTCAAATCATCCTAACCAAGTGAAAATATGTATTCCATCTGCGCAATACTTGCCAGGTGGATTGGCCATGCTAAATTGCCCCTTAATATCCAAATATGTGTGGATTAGATGAATTAGCGATGGTAAATGCATGGGGCTATGTGGATAGGTCGGGCGAGGGTGGCGGTCCTGTTAATGGTCCTGGGGAAGATGGTCTTTGGAGAATCAGTGCAGACTCAATGGCCCAAATGGCCTCCTTCTACACTGTAGGGATTCTATGGATTCTGTGGTTCTACAATATGAAATGATTACCATATTTATCATCTAGCAAAGCAATAATGGAATAGGAGAGACAGTGCCGTAGTGTTACTGCCAGTGGATTAGTAATCCAGAGACCCATAGTAATATTCTGGGGACCATGATAGTTGGTGGAATTTAAACTAAATGCAAGAAGAAATCTGTATTAAAAGTCCAGTGATGATCATGAAACTACTGTTGAGAGACCAAAAAAGAAACAGGTCTGGATCAGTAATCCCCTCGAGGGAAGGAAATCTGCCATCCTTACCTCGTCTGTCCTACCTGTGACTCCTGACCCACAGTAATGGAGTTGACTCTTAAATGTCATCCAGCAAGCCATTCAGTTGTATCCAAGCACTACAAAGTCTATAAAAAGGAATGAAACCAAACAGACTACTCAGCATCGACCTAGGCACTGGAAACAACAACAACAAATCCAGTAATGTCGACCATGCAAACACATCCTTATTAACATCTAGTGACTTGTGCCAAAATTGGGAGAGCTGTCTCACAATCTAGTCAAGCAACAGCCTGATATAATAATGCTGACAGAATCATACCTTACAGACAGTGTCCCCTGACATCACCATCCATAGGTATGTTCTGTCCCACTGGGAGGATAGGCCCAGTAGAGATGATGGCACAGTAGTGTAAGGCAGGAGCCAGTTGTCTTGGGAGTCCTTGTCATCGACTTTGGATTGCATGAAGTTCCATGTGTCAGGAAACAAAAGTAGTTTTGAGTGATCTATATTTGTACTGCTGGATGTTAGAAATAGGGTGTAGATTAAAATGGGTTTACTTTAGCGTTTCTGTGTAGGAGGCTTCATCCTGACTCGAAACGTTGGCTGTATTTTCTCTCCACAGATGCTGTCAGACCTGCTGACTTTTCCCAGCATTTTCTGTTTTGTGTGGTAAAGCTCTAGTTAGATTCATTTAAGACAAAGGTGTTTCCATATATGGCAGGGGAGGGGGGGGGGCGGAAGGGGGGGATTCCATTCAAACTGTGTTTCTATTGTACTGAGGAGAGTTTATGAAAGGAAAAGTAAACACAAGCTTGGGGAAAGAATGAGATGTTGCTTAGCAACCATGGACCACTTTAGGAGAGATAGAGCTTGTGATTGTGTTACAGCTGAATTATTAGCAGGTGTCATAGAGTCATAGAGTCATAGAGGTTTACAGCATGGAAACAGGCTCTTCGGCCCAACTTTTCCATGCCACCATTTTTTTCAACCCCTAAGCTAATCCCAATTGCCCGCATTTGGCCCATATCCCTCTATACCCATTTTATCCATGTAACTATCTAAATGCTTTTTAAAAGACAAAATTGCACCCGCCTCTACTACTACCTCTGGCAGCTTGTTCCAGACACTCACCACCCACTGTGTGAAACAATTGCCCCTCTGGGCGCTTTTGTATCTCTCCCCTCTCACCTTAAACCCATGCCCTCTAGTTTTAGACTCCCCTACCTTTGGGAAAATATATTGACTATCGAGCTGATCTGTGCCCCTCATTATTTTATAGACCTCTATAAGGTCACCCCTCAGCCTCGTATGCCCCAGAGAAAAAACTCCTAGTCTATCCAGCCTCTCCTGATAACTCAAACCATCAAGTCCTGGTAGCATCCTAGTAAATCTTTTCTGCACTCTTTCTAGTTTAATAATATCCTTTCTATAATAGGGTGACCAGAATTGCACACAGTATTCCAAGTGTGGCCTTACCAATGTCTTGTACAACTTCAACAAGACGTCTCAACTCCTGTATTCAATGTTCTGACCAATGAAGCTAAGCATGCCGAATGCCTTCTTCACCACTCTGTCCACCTGTGACTCCACTTTCAAGGAGCTATGAACATGTACCCCGAGATCTCTTTGTTCTGTAACTCTCCCCAACATCCTACCATTGACTGAGTAAGTCCTGCCCTGGTTCAGACTACCAAATGTGTCACCTCGCATTTGCCTAACTTAAACTCCATCTGCCATTCGTCAGCCCACTGGCCCAATTGATCAAGATCCCATTGCCATCGGAGATAACTTTCTTCATTGTCCACTATGCCACCAATCTTGGTATCATCTGCAAGCATACTAACCATGCGTCCTATATTCTCATCCAAATCATTAATATAAATGACAAATAACAGTGGACCCAGCACTGATCCCTGAGGCAAACTGCTGGTCACAGGCCTCCAGTTTGAAAAACAACCCTCTACGACCACCCTTTGGCTTCTGTGAATAAGCCAATTTTGTATCCATTTTGATACCTCACCCTGGATCCCGTGAGATTTAACCTTATGCAACAATCTACCATGCGTTACCTTGCCAAAGGCCTTGCTAAAGTCCATATGGACAACATCAACTGCACTGCCCTCATCTATCGTTTTGGTTACCCCTTCAAAAAACTCAATCAAATTTGTGAGACATGATTTGCCACTCACAAAGCCATGCTGACTGTCCCTCATCAGTCCTTGCATCTCTAAATGCATGTAGATCCTGGTGGAATCTACAGGTGGAATCCAGGTGGAGCCAGGAAGCTAGAGACAGAACCATTCTCTTAGCTTCGCCAGAAGTAGAACCAGGACAAGCAATATGCAAAAAAGCAGACTTTCCAAAAGTCACACCAGAAATGAAAGTACAGCTCATAATGAAAACGATAAAATGAAAGGAGACATTCCATGAAGATTGAAATCAAAGGAACAAGCAGGAACTGGAAATAGAACAGGGTGCTGTTCATTGAAGTCGCAGACAGAGCCGAGATAAAGTTAGCCAGCGAGAAACCAAAGATATTTAAAGTGATCCACCGCATCCTGCCTACCCCATTGTGAAGGCATTGCTCATGGAACCGAGTCTAGAAACAACTGGACCGTTTAAAGCTGTGTTTCAAGTAAGGAAAAAGTAGTTCTGCCGGGTATTTTCGTTAAATTTACATTTAGAAAAATTTCATATTTTTCAGTGTGTGGGAAGGGATTCAGTCGTTCATCCACACTGCTGAGGCACCAGCGAGTTCACAAGTACCTGGAACATGTACATTACTAGAATTACCAGCAATTGGCTAAACCTCCTTTGACAGCAGCTTCCAAAACTACAAACCTCTCCTCCAACATGGATAAGGGCAGTTTGTGCATAACCTGCATTTACTCTTCAGAATCACGCACTATTCTGACTTGGTAGTATACTGCTCTGCCTTCACAATCACTCAGCCAAAATCCTAAAACTTATTTCCGAGCAACACAGTACAGTGGCACAGGGTGGCACAGTGGTCAGCACTGCTGTCTCACAGCACCAGGGACCCAGGTTTGATTCCAGCTTTGGGTGACTGTGTGGAGTTTGCACGTTCTCTCTGTGACTGCATGAGTTTCCTTCAGGTGCTCCGGTTTCCTCCCACACCCCAAAGGTGTACAGGTTAGGTGGATTGGCGATGCTAAATTGCCCCTTAAATGCAGGAGGATGCAGTTTACCTCAGGATTACAAGTTGTTTTGAGATTTTAGATTGAAAGTAGCAGCCGTGGGTATGACCTACAAGATGCAGTGCAGAAACTCACTAAGGTTTCTTTGGCAGCAATTTCCAAACGCACGGCCACGACCATCTAGAAGGGCAATAGCAGCAGATATCTGGGAACACCACTATATGGAGGTTCCCCTCCAAACCACTCACCGTCCTGAGTTGGAAATATATCGCCGTTCCTTCTCTGTCGCGGGGCCAAAATCCTATAACTCCCTCCCTAACAGCACTGTGGGTTTACGCACACCACGTGGACTGCAGCAGTGTAGGATATCAGCTGCTACTGATATCCTACTTCTGAAGGGCAATTAGGGATGGGTAATAAATGTTGGCCTAACCAGTGACAGCCACATCCCTTGAATGAATAAAAAAATCGCTGCCTGTTATCCATTGATTGGTATATTTTATTCACCTTTTTCAGCATGCATGTGGGTCGTAAAAATATGAGTAAATACTGTTAAATTTAATTGCATAATAGCCAACCATGTCGTGTGTAAGGAATTGAAATTACACTCTTCAGGCAAAGTTCATGACCTTTAATAAACAAAGGTTTATATGATGGGTTAATTAAAAAAGTCAGTATTTCAACAACTTGGCCTCTTCTATGTTCTCTATTTCAATAACTATTATCAGAACGATTAATTAAACTTTCCACCGTTTATACTCAGAATGATTATTTTCTGATCTCACAAATACAAATGGAATAATCGCACCAGTCCCAACAGTGGACTTGGTTACAGTTTCTTTGAAGGTTCCTTCCCCATCAAAAACTTTTTTGTGTTGTTTTCCGGTTTCAGCAAGACAACGTAACATTTCGGAACAAAGATGCAAAGCAGCAATCCAAAATTAGATGTCAAAATAGCAAAAACTTCCGAGGCGACCGTATATTTTCCGGGAGAGCTTGCGTAAGCCGGGATGAAAGCGATCCAAACCGCACAGAACGTAAGCATGCTAAAAGTTATAAATTTAGCTTCATTGAAATTATCAGGGAGTTTTCGTGCTAAAAACGCAAGCACAAAGCAGAGGCAAGAAAGAATACCAATGTAAACAGAAACTAAATAAAAGGCGGTCACAGACCCAACATCGCATTCCAAAATAATTATGTCTTTATAATATCTGGTGTTTTTTATGGGAAACGGGGGTGCAATAAGTAGCCACAGGGCACTTATTAAACCTTGAATGAATGTTAAAACAAAAACACTCAGACGCTGCTGTGTGGGACCAAAACGTTTCATGATGCTATTATTTGGAATTCTTGTCTTAAAAACCATGAGCACGATAATTGTTTTAACCAAAATGCACGAAATACATAGAACAAAGGAAATACCGAATACGGTGCGACGTAACATACATGACCAAAGTGATGGCTGCCCAATAAACGTAAGGGAACACAAGAAGCAAAGCGCTATTGCAAAAAGCAGGAGGAAGCTTAGCTCAGAGTTGTTTGCCTTCACGATAGGAGTGTCTTTGTACTTTAAGAAAACGATTGTTATTGCCACAGCTATGCAGATCCCAAACAATGCAAGTGTTGTTAATGCTATTCCCACGATCTCAGTATAAGACAGAAACTCAATTCCTTTTGGGACACACTTATCTCTCCACATATTTGGCCAATATTCCTCGGGGCACTTGACACAGTCAATCGAATCTAAGGGAAAGGAATTCAAATGTACAGTTGAAGATTGAATAATTTGCCAATTTCTTTGTTATTAGTGCAGCCAAGTATCATTCATGTTTATACGCACCTGTGGTATTACTAATTTCCCCCTCAGAGCATGAAGTGCAATCAAAGCAGCAAATGGGCTGCCCTTTCCTAACAAACTTCCTTGTACCAAGTGGACAACTTTCAGAACAAATTGCAAGAGGAACCTGGACATTAGGAAAAAATAACATATTATAGCATAGACATATCTAGAGAGAGAGAGAGAAAGACAGTAAGAAGTCTCACAACACCAGGTTAAAGTCCAACGGGTTTATTTGGAATCATGAGCTTTCGGAGAACTGCTCCTTCATCAGGTGAGTGGAAGTTAGTTCACAAACAAGGCATATGTAGGCAAGGCACAGTTGCAAGATAATTACAGATTCGAATGCGAAGAATGGTTAGAATGTGAGTCTTCACAGGTAATCAAGGCTTTACAGGTATGAACAGTGTGCATGGAGAGCCGGATAATCAAAGGTCAAAGAGGTGTGAATTGTCTCAGGCCAGGGCAGTTAGATGTAAGACTTCTGACTGGGACACCTCTCTCAGCATGGGGATGAAGGCAAACGCAGTTACAACAGAAACTATTAACTGTCCTAGTAACTGTCCTGGCTTGAGACAATTCACACTTCTTTAAGGTGTGATTAGCCCTTTCTCCGTGCACACTGTATCTGTAAAGACTTTATTACCTGTAAAGATTCGCATTCCAACCATTCTCCACATTCTAATCTGTAATGATCTTGCAATTGTGTCTTTGCCTATATATGCCGAGGTTGTGAACCAACCTCCACTAACCTGATGAAGGAGCAGTGTTCTGAAAGCTCGTGATTCCACAGAAACCTGTTGGATTTTAACCTAGTGTTGTGAGACTTATTACTGTGCCCACCCCAGTCCAGCACCGACATCTCCACATCATAGAGAGGGAGGGAGATGGAGAGGGAGTGGGGAAACATACTTGGATATTGTATTTAAATTACTTAGAAAAAGATCCTATAAACTAAACATATTGTTATGTTTGAGTCTGGACCTTGTTCAACATAGATAGCCAGACGAGAAACAGGCGATGGAAGGTTGGCTGCCAATTTACATTTGAAAGAATTTTTAAAATCAAACATGGCGTGTAAATGCTGGACAGTGGTACCTGTTTTTAAATGCTGAAACGTAAATTGACTCATTGCCAGCACTCAAGATCCGGTTGACTTCTGACTGGGACACTTCTCTCAGCATGGGGAGGAAAGCAAAAGCAGTGACAACTGGAACTAAATTGCATTTACATGTTGCCTTTAACGGGATAAATTATCCCAAGGGACTTCTCAGCAGTGAACATTAGTCAAAGGTTCACAACGAGGCCAAAAGATGGATATATTAGGATAACGGAGCTGATGATAAAGGGTGATAACTTGTTACATTGCTGCAGGAGTTCCTCGGGGCAATGCCCCAGAATCATTGAAGATTGCCTGTTTCACCAGTGGCCTTCTCTCCATCACAAGTTCAGAAATGGGGATCTTTGATGATGATTGCACAGCGAACACTTCTATCCACTACCCCTCAGATGATGAAATAGACCATGTCCACATGCAGCAAGACCTGGACAACATTCAGGCTTGGGCTTATAAATGGCAAGTAACGTTCGTACCTCACAAATGGCAGGCAGCAACCAATTCTAACCAGGGTCTTACACCTATCATTATCATTCAGTATCATTGCCATTGTCGAATCAGCATCCTGAAGATCACCATTGACCAGAACCTAACTTGAATGGTCACACAAATATTGTGGCTACATAATAAAGTCAGAGGCTGAGTATCTGGTGGTGAGTGACTCACTTCCTGACTTCCCAAAGCCTTTCCAAGGTACAATAACACTGTCATGAAAAATGTTCCACCTGGCTGGGTGAGTGCAGCCCACCTGTCCTCTCAGGTAGATCTTTTAAATTCATATGGGCTATGCCATTGTTCATTGTCTATCCCTAATTGCCGTTGTGAAGCTGGTGGTGAGCTGCCTTGTTGAGCCCCTGCAGCTCCTATGGTGTCGGTACACCCACAGTGTTGGTAGGGATCGAGTTCCAGGATTTTGACCCAACGGCGATATATTTCCAAGTCAGGGTGATGAATGACTTGGAGAGGAACTTCCAAGTGGTGGTATCCCCATGTGTCTACTGACCTTGTCCTTCTAGTTGATAGTGGATGTGCGTTTGGAAGGTGCGGTCAAAGGAGATTTGCTGAATTCTTGTAGTGCACCTTGTAGATTGTACATACTACTGTCACTGTTATTTGGTGAAGGAGAGAGTGAATGTTTTTGGAAGGGGTGTCAATCAAGCAGGATTTTTTATCCTGGATGGTGTCATGTTTCTTGAATATTGTTGCAACGCCTCATCCAGGCAATGATAATGCAGTTGAATGTCCAGGAATGTTGGTTAGATTGTCTCTTTTTGGAGAAAATCATTGCCTGGCACTTGTGTGGCAGATTATTATTTGCCACTTGTCAGCCTGGACATTATCAAAGTCTTTTTGCATTTGGACAGGGAAGGTTTAACTATCTGAGGAGCCGTGGGTGGCGTTGAACATTGTGCAATCATTAGCTAACACCCCACTTCTGACCTTATGATAGAAGGATGGTCATTGAAGAAACAGCTTAATATGGACTGGTGTTGGACATTACCATGAGGGACTCCTGCAGTGATGGTCTGGAAGGCTGGAACAGAGATGATTGACCTCCAACCAGTACAAAAGGTGTTGTGGCGGATTTCATTGAACTATCCACAGGAGCACTCTATTGAATAACAGTAGGGAAATTAACCCTGTGCCCTGACCAATACTTATCCATGAAACAACATTGTATCCTTGGGTCGTTACAATTCATTGGCTGTAAAGTGCTTTGGCGCATCCTGGGGAATTGAAACGTGACATACAAGGAAAAGTACTTCAATATGTAAGCTATTGAGAGAGAAAATAGTTACTTTTTCCACTGATTAGTGAATCGGTAACAGAGGATAAACGGTCAGGATTATCACCGAAGGGAGAGAAAAAGAAGTTAGAAAACAATGTTTTTGCCTACGTAGTTAATTCTCAGCTGTGAAGAGAGGCTGCTTAGGCTGGGTTTATCTCCTTAGAGCAAAGAAGGCTGAGGGCAGGCCTGATTGAGGTGAACAACATTATGCAGGACATAGATAGGAAGAAGCTATTCCCCATAGCAAAGGGGTCAAAAACCAAGGGGCATGGATTAAAAGTAAGAGGCAGGAAATTTAGAGGGGATTTGAGGGGAAACCATTTTACTCAGAGGGTGGTGGGAATCTGGAACTCACTGCCTGGAAAGATGTTGGAGGCTGGAAACCTCTGAACATTTAACAAACATTGAAATGAGCACTTGAAACACCATAGCGTATAAGGCTACGGACTAAGTGCTGGAAAATGGGATTAGAATAAATAGATGTTTGATGGCCAGCACAGACACGATGGGCCAAAGGGCCTCTTGTCTGTGCTGTGTTATGAAATTCTATGACTCTATGGCATGAACACTATATTTCAAATGATTATCCAACCTCCAAGTATAGCAACCTTCAAACAACTGCTAAACTAGGGAACGGAATGGTGGATTCTAATAGGATAGGAGCGGTCTAGCCTATAGCATTTGATGAAGCGAATCAACGAGACGAAAGGGTCTTCTGTCTGTTAATTTTCTGTAACATTCCATTAGTAACTCTGAACATTTTCAGAAACAAACGGCAGAACAAGAGCCGTTAAATGCAATTCATTCCGGCGGAATTCAGTGAGCGAAGGATTGCGATAACGGCGAGGCACCACGCCCCTCTTTCGCCATTTTACCCCGTCACCGTCTACAAACCTGTTCTGAACGAGGTGCTAGAAGTTACACTTGGTGTAACCAAAGAATTGCCGCACGTCTGTGTTAAAGGGTTTGGAGGACGAGAATACAATAACGTATCAGTACAGTAAACGTTCGCGGGAGTTACAAAATGAATCTGATAAATCCGTCCAGCGTAGAAAGGAGGCTTCTTAAGCATACCTTATTTTGGCCTCCGCGCCAGACTATAGATCTTCCATCCAACACAACTTCTTGTCCGGGGGGCGCGGATCCGTCGTAATAGCCAATGGTCTGAATTTGTGCAAGTCCCTCGGAATTAATTTGCCAGTTTACTAAATCGTATGTACCGACTGGGTCTCCATTCTCATCGAAATAAACGTTGTCGCCGCTTATTGTTCTGAAATTTACTGATTGCATATAATATAATACCTTGTGCAGAATAGAAAGGACAGTTGGACATTCAAATAGAAATACCAACATCGATGTATAGATTCTAAAACATAGCTCAAGAGATATCGTGAGTTACATAATGAAGAGTAATTCTATATGAATCCCGAGTTATTTCATTATTCCCAATAGAGCTTTTTACGTTCATGTAAACATATTTTTTTCTGAATGGAATCGATTAGCCTTCTTACCTGCCATGGTTGGAAATTGGAAAGATTCACGCAAGTGTTATTTACAAATGGTCCTTTACCATGTTCACATCCAAACATATTGTGAAACGCGTGGGCTAAAGCATATACTGCTTTATATACATTGTAGGTGGACCCATCCATCTGTAGATCAGAATATGCATTATGTAGCTCTTCCAAACGTTCCTTCCCCGTACATCGCGGCGTTTCCGCCCGACTTTGCGCCAGGCCCGTTGCGTTTCTTGAATTCCAACTACACCGGAATGCCGTTTCCCAAAACTTTTTCACTATGACGTTATCAGGAGCCAGGAAAGGGTTAACTTTAAGCAGAAAGTCTCTCAGTCCTGGTATTTCTGAGCGACGGATTGCAGGCCCTATTGTTCCCACCAGAATCCTAGCGTTCTCTGCCGGAGCCAGAATATCTGATGTCACCCACGCTTCGCTTCCAATCCACTGAATGTCTGTGACGTTTTGCTTTAAAAGTTCCTTTAACAGAATTCGCATTTCCCGCGTGGCTGTAAAGGCAACTATAACTTTTGTGCTCGAGTTCTTAATGACCTCGACAATTTTAAGTATTTTCTCCTTGGGGTCAGTCCTATAAAACGATTCGGAGAAGGCGATGCAGACTCCCAACTTCTCGACAGTTTCTATGAAGGCCTGCATTCCAAAATTTCCATAATCGTTGTTGATTCTAATTGTTCCAATCCAGGTCCATCCGAACTTCTTAACAATTTGAGCTAAAAACTTGGATTGATGATAGTCACTTGGTATCGTTCTATAAAACGTTGGGAATTCTTCTTTGTTGCTGAGACAGGCACAGGTGGAGAAGTAACTAACCTGCAGAACAGTTAAACAGGCATTGCATTATAAGGACTGTAGTGGCTCTTTCAACACATATTTCATTCACAATAACAGAGGCACCCGTGAAAAGTCCTTACAAAATGTCCCATCTTATAGATTCGGGTTTCTGCAGCTATGTACATTTGGCGATTACCCTGGGTGGTCACATGTTTCCTTTGTTAGGCTCATAGCATCGCTGCTATGACGCTGATATTTAAAAACTAATTCGAGGGGTTCGGAAAAGGGTTTAATTCAGACCTTTCCTGGGGAACCGTCTTCCCCGTGTATAGAATATAAAATGTGCACGACAAGGAAAACATTATTAATGTCAACCAGATTGCGCACATGTAGTTTAGAAAAAGCGCACATCTGGTGGGCATGAGTGATAATGCACGCTGCATTATCGCTCATGCATTTCAATTGCCATCCTTGTCCAATATTACAGTGGTTAGCACTGCTGCCTCACAGTCCCAGGGACCCGGGTTCACCTGGCTTGGGTCACTGTCTGTGCAGAGTCTGCACGTTCTCCTCATGTCTACATGGGTTTCTTCCGGATGCTCCGGTTTCCTCCCACAGTTCAAAAGGCATGCTGGTTAGGTGCATTGGCCATGCTAAATCCTCCCTCAATGTACCCGAACAGGCGCCGGAGTGTGACTACTGGGGGATTTTCACAGTAACTTCATTGCAGTGTTAATATACGCCTACTTGTGACACTAATAAATATAAATATTGGAAACCGTGGTCTGAATTAGCATTAACCATCCTAACCATGATCTGCAAACTCTCCCTTTCACACTGTTCCTTTAAAGGAAATGTTAAGGTATTGACGAACAGCAGGGGAGAGCTTTTCCTTCCATGTTTACGCTAACAGCTAGGACAATATGTTATGCCCCATGTCTTACCCTGTCATGTGGTGAGTTAGCACAATACACTATTGTTGTTTAATTGTTCCTCGTTGCAACTGGTTTCATACAATATGTTACCTTTCCAGTGTTACCTTTTATAAGGTCAATCAAATAGTTGATTTGTAAAGTGTATAATAGACAACTTTAGAAAATTATACTCAACAGCACCAATTAAAGGTCTTGAGTTTCAATTAGCAGGCATGGTACAATTATGCCTGTTGGGCAGTATCAACTTTAGATCAGTTCGCGCTGAGTTTAGCATTGCTACGTTGTGGATGTGTTTCGGAGGAGTCAGGTCTGCAGTCTCAAATTAGTTCCGTCGAGATTACCACTGCAAGCACAACGGGTCGTGATCGAAGCCCAGTCCATAACTCAAACCAGCCTCCCATCCATTGACTCTGTCTATACTTGCCGCTGCCTCGGAAAAGCAGTCAACATTTTAAGGACCCCGGACATTCTCTCTTCCACCTTCCTCCGTCGGCAAAAAGATACAAAAGCCTGAGGGCATGTACCAACCGACTCAAGTACAGCTTCTTCCCTGTTCCCATCAGGCTTTTGAATGGACCTACCTCGCATTAAGTTGATCTTTCTCTACACCCTAGCTGTGACCATATCACTACATTCTACACTCTCTCCTTTCTCTCTCTGGGTACGCTTTCTCTGTATAGCGCGCAAGAAACAATACTTCTCACTGTATACTAATACATGTGACAATGATAAATCAAATCAAATGAACCTCCGGCTCCAGCGACGACCTATTAACATTCAATGTCCTTTCGATTTCATAAATTGGTGAACAAGAAATCCAAATTAAGCATTACAAATTATAAACTTTGTCATTTAGACGAAGTCTATAGTGTTACTAAGTGCATTTAAGAGGGAGCTAGATAAGCACATGAGGGGGGAGGCATAGAAGGCTATATTGACGCAGTTAGGCAAAGTATGGCGGAGAAAGCTCACAAGCTCATAAACACCGCCATAGACGAGTTGCGGCAAATGACCTATTCATGTGCTGTAAAGTCTATATAATTTGATGCAGTTGTACATATATTTCACTTCAGGATTTAACTAAAGCATACTCTTGGCTTGTAGATAAAATGCCAAAATACTCTATTGTCATAAATAGCACCCTTACCAATGGGATCCTGAAAGGACCAATTAATCTTGTTACTGCTATTGATTCTGAAGATGAACCACCGCCAATTAGAGCTGAAATTATTGGACTTCCTCCACATTTCTCGTTAACAGATTGGCTCTTGCCATTGATAAGAGCCAAGGCAGCTTTCGTTGCAATTGTGGGCGAAGAACAGTCATCATAAATTCTGTAGCCTAGCGAAATGTTGGGAAGCAGGCCATGATTCCTGTTTATTTCTTCGATGGCAAAAATCATAGTCTGCACAAGGCGAAAAGCTCTGAAATCAAACCTGGGATAAGCAAGTAACTTCAGATTGTGAAATATGTAACGTTCCTCGCGTAACTTAGTTCCAGTACATATGATCTTTTAAGAACGTGTCAATAAATATCCAGAATAAAGATAATGTTATAATGTAGACAATGGATGATAAGATAATGTACAAAAAATAAAAGCATTCTTGCTTCTAATACTGAGCTAGATCTAATGATGCCTCCCATTAGCAGCGTGAATCTGCAATATTTAGTCAACAAATATAATACTGAAATGAGGAATAGATGTTCGAAGTAACATTTCTTGATGCTACTTGAACTCACCTTTTGCATTGTGTTTCCTGGGGTAAATGTGTATAGGAATGAGCTCTTTCGAGCCTGTCCGAGTGCACGTTAAACATTCCGCCTAGGACGACTTCACCCTCCTCAGTTGTGTCGCTCAGGCCGAACCTTCCCCGAAGCTTACACACTTGTTCGCTAGTCGAGAAAATAGGAAAGACCAACACCAAGCCCCAGCAGAAATCTTTCACGGTGACACTCATTTTCAAATGTTCCTCCGTCATCTGTTGGAATATTCTGTCCTCCAGGCATGATATATATAAACAGAGCTCGATGGGTAATTTCGGGTTCAATGCATTGAATCAGGATCAGCGCGAGTATTTAATCTCCCAAAAGGAAATTAAAAAGATATCTGCCTGAGGAAACTAAATAGTTTCCTCAGCCCATGCGATTATTGCTGTAATGCTCTCCTGGCAGAGAGAGAGACATTCTTGATCCCAAATGACTGTTTTCCAGTGTAAAAAAAACATAATTGATGTCATTTTCACAGTGATTTCATTGCAGTGTTAATGTAGGCCTATTTGTGATTAGTAAATAAACTTAAAAAACTTTACTTTAACGCGGGCGTCTTTTTTATTTTGTTGTGTGTAGAATCTTAAACCCACACAACTTATAATGACATTTTTCACTCATGTTGAACCCATGTGTGTGAAATTGGGCACATTTACCCCAGTGCCTCCTATCAGAGGTTTTTTCCCCCTATTATAGAGCAGCGATTGGAACTACCCAATGTTCAATAATACTTTTCTATATCCAAACAATTCATCAGGCTTCCCAATCACCGAATATCTACAGTCATAAAATTATCGTCAAACTCAAGCAGAATTTCTGTCAAAACCGTTAAACATTCAATCAAAAGGTCATGGAAACATATTATACACCCACAACAAAACGCGCCGGAGCAAGGCGACTTCTTGCGAGTTGTCCCCAGAGTACCCCTATTTCTCTCTGTTACTCTCGTTCTGCGCTTTTAAAACTGTACTCTAATTATTTTAAACTTTCTAATAATTTTCTACTTCAATCTCTTACAGATTTGGCGACCCTCAGGACTCTTCCCTGTTGCCATCAGACTTTTGAACTTTATATTAAGCTGATCTTGCTCTGCACTCCAGCTATGACTGTGACACCTAAACCCTCTCCTTTCCTCTTCCTTCCCTGTGTACTCTATGAACGGTATGCGGTGTCTGAATAGCGCGAGAAACAATGCTTTTCACTGTGTACCCGTACATGTGACAATACATCAACCCAAAGCAAATAAAAAATTGCATTAATATCGCGGGCTGAGCGTAATAAAGCGGCTCAAGACATTTCATGGGAATATTATAAAGGAAAATCTTGCATCGAGCCACACAAAGCGAAATTGAGGCAGATGGAAACCCGATTTGCAAAAGAGGCAGTTTTTATGGTGCATCTCAGAGGAGCAAAGAAAGGCAGAAAGTTTAGGGGAGAGTTTCCAAGCGATTGTGGTGGAGAGCATTGGAAATGCCAGTCCCAATGGTGGAGCAGTTCAAATTGGTGATGCTCAAGAGGCCAGAATTATATGAATGACATGATGGCAAATATCTCGGAGAGTTTTACAATCGAGGTGTGGCTTGACCGCAAGCCAATGTAGATCAGCGAGCACGGTTGTGGTGCGTGACCGCGATTTGGTATGAGTAGGGATATGGGCCACAGAGTTTTTCATAAACTGAAGTTTAAAGAGTGCGGACTGTGGGAGATAGGCCAGACGTGCATTGGAACAGTCAGAGTTAGGGTTTTGCAGTGCGTAGGCTGGAGCAGGGCAGAATCAGCCCATGTTGCGGAGATGGAAATAGGCGACCTTGCTGACGGTGCAGATATGTAGTCAGAAGCTCATCTTGGCGTCGAATAAATCACAAGTATTACAAACGGTAAGATCAGACTCAGACAATTGCTGTGGAGGGGGATGAAATCAATCACTAGGAAGCGGAGGTTGTCACCACAAAGGACTACAATAGCTACAGTCTTCCCAATATTTACTTGTAAAACTTTTCTGTTAGTCCAGGTTTGTACTGGATTACTGTGCAGCAGTGAAGAAACATTGTAGGAGGATGGTGTTGTCACAGTCACATCGTATGCTATTTGTGACTTTGGTAAGAGCTGTCTCAGTAATGTGACAGGGACGGAAATCAAATCGAGGGATTCAACTATGGAGCTCCTGGAAAGTTGGGCATGCCTTTGAGAGGTGACAGCATTTCCAAGGTACTTGGAGAGGAAATGCAAACTGTGAGTGAGCTGCAATTTGCTAGGCCTTTGGGGGTCAACGGTTGGCTTTTTGTGGAGTGATCTGATGAATGCAAAGTGACCATTTCAGAAGAGGGAGACCCATGTACAATATTGGCCAAAATGGGAAGTGTGACTGTATTGTAGCAGTGCCACAAATATTTGAAAAAAAGTAAAAGCCAACCTAAAAAGTCACATGATTTCGTTTTCTCAAATGTAATGACGGTTGCTCGATCACAAAATGATTCTCTAAACGATGCAAGCTGCTAATAACCAGACATGGCAGTAATCACAATATATTCTTATTGTCCTTGGTCACCGTATATCCGTTGATAAGAAGTGAGCGTAAATTACCGCAAAGTTGATGAATGGCTGGTGATACAGTTGGTTGTAGGTATGAGCATCGAGTTACAATAAGACTCATAGAGTCATTGAATGAATCAATCATGTGAATTTAAACATGCCAAGAGTCCAAGCATACCATGGTGCCAGTGCTGCTGAAGGCGCTAAAACCATTTGCTTCCTTGACCCTCAAACATTTCATACATTCATACTAAAATATACAACACATTTCGTATTGGCTAACATTATGTTGTTGTTCGTCCATCGTCGTCGATGAGGACCTCGACACCATTAGTCATTATGAGGCTGGATGCGGTGTGTCTGAAGATGACTGATCAGGCCAATTCGGGCACGGAATGTCCTGGCACATATTGGGCAAACTTGTGTAGGCGCTGTAGTTGTTGCGCTGGTGGCTCTGGACTTGCGCAGCTCGCGCTTAAGCTGTGCATTGCACCTTGCTTCATAAGCTTGACAGTCCTTGTGGATGAGGCAGCGCCAGGTAGGGCGGTTTTGTGCCAGCGTTTTCCAGGTGGTCGTGTCTATGTCAAACGAATTCAGGGAGGCCTTGCGGGTGTCTTTATAACGTTTCTTCTGCCCTCCATGCGAGCGTCTTCCAGCAGAGAGTTCCCCAAAAAGGAGCTGCTTGGGTATGCGCTCGTTCAGCATACGGATGACATGACCTGCCCACCGTGTCATTCCTCTCATCAGCAGTGTGTGGACTGATGGTAGACTTGCTCCAGAGAGAACTTCAGTGTCTGGTACTTTGTCTTGCCATCTGATGCGTAATATTCTGCGAAGGCAAGTCATGTGGAAATGATTGAGCTGTCTTGCGTGCCTTCGATACACAGTCCACGTTTCACAGGCATACAGGAGGGTAGTGAGTACCACGGCGCTGTAGACCTTCAGTTTTGTTGCTGGGCTGATTCCTCGACGCTCCCATACAATGGAACGCAGTCTACCGAAAGCAGAACTTGCCTTTGCTATTAACTTCTGCATCAATAGTCACTGCTCGGGAGAGAGTACTGCCAAGATAAGTGAACTGGTCTACTGCATGTAGTTTCTGCCCTTTGATTGTGATTCTGGGTTCTGTGTACGGTGCCAGAGGAGCAGGCTGGTGCATGACTTCGGTCTTTTTAATGCTGATGGTGAGTCCAAAGTTGTCACAAGCCGTGGAAAATTTGTCCATACCGACTTGCATCTCTGGCTCTGAGCCAGTATACAGGGCGCAGTCATCGGCAAAGAGCAAGTCTCTCAGAACAGTCTCCTTCACTTTGGTAATAGCTTGAAGTCTCCTCAGGTTGAAGAGCTTCTCATCCACTTTGTATTGAAGGCTGATTCCAGCAATACTGTCCTGGAAGGCATCATTCAGCATGGCAGTAAACATCATGCTGAACAGTGTGGGTGCGAGCACACAGCCCTGTTTGATACCATTGGTGACTGGGAATGCCTCAGAGGATTCTCCGCCGTCCAATACTCTGGCCATCATGGAACTGGCGTACCATCTGAATGAATTTGGGGGGGCAGCCGAACTTTGACATGATCCTCCACAGGCCTTGTCGGCTGACAGTGTCGAAGGCTTTCGCGAGGTCAACAAAGATTGTGTAGAGCTCGCGATTCTGCTCCTGACACTTCTCCTGAAGTTGGCGCACGGCAAAAATCATGTCAATAGTCCCGTGACCTTTGCGGAAGACTCTGGAAGCAGGCCCAGCTCCAGATGAGTGACCAGATGATTTAGTAGGACTCTTGCGAGGGTTTTTGCTGTGATAGAGAGCAGCGAGATTCCTCGATGGTTGTTGCATACTTGCCGATTGCCCTTCCTCTTGTAGAGGTGTACGATGGAAGCGTCTTTAAGTTCCTGAGGAATGGATCCTTGCTTCCAAAAGGACTGGAACAACTCGGTGAGCTTCTCGATAAGTACAGGACCAGCAGCTTTGTAGATCTCTGCGGGTATGGCGTCTATCCCTGGGGCTTTGCCACTAGATAGCTGGCTAACAGCTTTCGTGACTTTGGCTACGACCAGTGGGTCATCCATGGCGCTGTTGATATCGACCTGGGGAATCCTGCCTATCGCCTCATCGTAAATAGATGATGGTCGGTTGAGGACGGCTTCAAAGTGTTCAGCCCATCTCTGCAGGATCTGAGCCCTCTCTATAATGAGAGTTGTACCATCTGTACTCAGGAGGGGGGAACTCCCGAGAGATTGAGGTTCGTAGAGAGTGTTGAGCGCTTCATAGAACCGTTTCAAGTCATTTATGTCAGCTATTCCTGTATTTCATCTGCCTTGGCACTCAGCCAGGCATCCTGCATTTTATGCAATTTATTCTGGACTGTCCTGGGAGCACTGGTAAAGGTGTTTTTCTTGGCAGCTGATGATGGGTCGTTCTGACAGGCACGATGAAGACGGTGCTTTTCAACAAGTAGAGCCTGTATCTCCTCGTCGTTCTCATCGAACCAGTCATGCTGCTTGCGGGTAGAGGGCCCCAGCATCTTCAGTGCAGATGAATGGACAGCATCCCTGAAGTGTTACAGTCGTCCTCAGCACTGCCTGCGAGGTGTAGGTCAGCAAGTTTGGTTTCTAAGTCTTCAGCCAGTGCTGAAGCTATGCTGGAGTTCTTTAGCTTGGCCACATTGATTCTTTTCGTAACCTTGCTTCCTTGTGGTCGCCTCTTGGGTCTGATGCGGAGCCTCATTTTGGAGACAATGAGCCTGTGATCTGTCCAGCAGTCAGCACCACGCATGGCCTTGGTCACTCTGACATCCTGCCTGTCTTTTCTCCTGACAATGACATAGTCGATAAGATGCCAGTGCTTAGAGCGAGGGTGCATCCAGGAGGTCTTGTTACGGGTAGGCAGATGGAGGGTTGTGTTGGTGATGAGGAGGGCGTGGTGCTGCACAGGTTTTCATTAAGAGTAGGCCGTTACATAGAAACATAGAAACATAGAAAAACCACAGCACAAACAGGCCCTTCGGCCCACAAGTTGTGCCGAACACATCCCTACCTTCTAGACCTACCTATAACCCTCCACCCTATTAAGCTCCATAAAAGACCCATCTATACGCACTCTCTTGCCTCCTTTGGGCAAGCCAGTTCTGGATCCACCAGGCAGCAGCCCCTTGGATCCCATGCACTCTCCAGGAGTCTCTTAAACGACCCTATTGAGTTCGCCTCCACCACCACTGACAGCAGTCGATTCCACTCGCCCACCACCCTCTGTGTGAAAAACTTACCCCTAACATCTCCCCTGTACCTACCCCCCAGCACCTTAAACTGTGTCCTCTCGTAGCAGACATTTCCACCCTGGGAAAAAGCCTCTGAAAGTCCACCCGATCTATGCCTCTCAACATCTTATACACCTCTATTAGATCTCCTCTCATCCTTCGTCTCTCCAAGGAGAAAAGACCGATTTCCCTCAGCCTATCCTCATAAGGCATGCCACTCAATCCAGGCAACATCCTTGTAAATCTCCTCTGCACCCTTTCAATAATTTCCACATCCTTCCTATAGTGAGGCGACCAGAACTGAGCATTGCACTCCAAGTGGGGTCTGACGAGGGTCTTATATAGCTGCATCATTATCCCCGGACTCCTAAACTCAATCCCTCGATTGATAAAGGCCAGCACACCATATGCCTTCTTAACCACCTCCTCCACCTGCGGGGCCGATTTTAGAGTCCTATGGACCCGGACCCCAAGGTCCTTCTGATCCTCTGCCCTACCAAGAGTCTTTCCCTTTATATTGTACTCCTTCATTCCATTTGTCCTACCAAAATGGACCACGATGCATTTATCTGGGTTGAAGTCCATCTGCCACTTCTCCGCCCAGTCTTGCATCCTATCTATGTCCCTCTGTAACTTCTGACATCCCTCCAGACTCCCCACCAACCTTCGTGTCATCGGCAAACTTACCAATCCATCCCTCCACTTCCTCATCCAGGTCATTTATGAAAATGACAAACAGCAAGGGTCCCAGAACAGATCCCTGGGGCACAGCACTGGTGACCAACCTCCATTTAGAAAAAGACCCATCTATACGCACTCTCTTGCCTCCTTTGGGCAAGCCAGTTCTGGATCCACCAGGCAGCAGCCCCTTGGATCCCATGCACTCTCACTTTTTCTAGAAGCCTTGCATGGGGGACCTCATTGAACGCCTTGCTAAAATCCATATAAACCACATCTACCGCCATCCCTTCGTCAATGTGTTTAGTCACATTTTTGAAGAACTCCACCAGGCTCGTAAGGCACGATCTGCCCTTGACAAAGCCATGCTGAGTATTCTTGAGCATACTAAACCTCTCCAAATGCTCATATATCCTGTCCCTCAGGATCTTCTCCATCAGTTTACCAACCACTGAGGTTAGACTCACCAGTCGGTAATTACCTGGGCTATCCCTATTCCCCTTCTTGAAAATAAGAACCACATCCGCAATCCTCCAATCCTCCGGCACCTCTCCCATCTCCATCGACGACGCAAAGATCATCGCCAGAGGCTCTGCAAGCTCCTCCCTCGCCTCCCACAGTAACCTGGGGTACATCCCATCCGGACCCGGCGACTTACCTATCTTGATGCCAATCAAAGATTCCAGCACAACCTCTTTCTTAAAGTTCACATACTCAATCCTTTCAGTCCACTGCACGCCCGCAGTACATCCACCCAGGTCCTGCTCCTCTGTGAAAACCGAGGCAAAATACTCATTGAGCACCTCTGCCATTTCTACTGGTTCCGTACAGACTTTCCCGCCTTCACCTTTTATAGGCCCTATTCCATCACGTCTCATCCTTTTGCTCTTCACATATTTATAGAACGCCTTAGGGTTCTCCTTAATCCTACCTGCCAGGGCCTTCTCGTGACCCCTTCTGGCTCTCCTAATTTCCTTCTTTAGTCCCTTCCTACAAGCCGTATACTCTTCTAAATCCCTATCTTCGCCAAGCTCTCTGAGCCTTTTGTACGCTTTCCTTTTCTTCTCGACTATGCCCCGCACAGCTTTCGTGCACCACGGTTCCTTTAACCGACCAACACCTCCCTGTCTGCTCGGAACGTTGACCTGTAGAACTCTAGGCAGACATTCCTTGAAAAACTGCCACCTCTCTTCAGTACATTTCCCCGAGAATACCTCCTTCCAATTTACTCCTCTAACTTGCTGTTAATGTCTTCCTATTTCCCCTTACTCCATATAAACACTTTCCTAGCTTGCCTGATCCTCTCTTTTTCCAATGCAAGCCTAAAGGAGATAGAGTTATGATCGCTATCCCCAAGATGCTCTCCCACTGAGAGATCTGACACCTGTCCAGGTTCATTGGTCAGTATCAGATCAAGTGCAGCCTCTCCTCTTGTAGGCTTGTCCACATGCTGTGTCAGGAAACCCTCCTGAACACAGCTAACGAACTCTTCCCCATCCAATCCCCTTACCCGAGGGATATTCCAATCTATGTTTGGGAAATTAAAGTCTCCCATCACAACAACTCTGCTATTACTGCAACTCTCCAGGATCTGTTTCCCTATCTGCTCCACCACCTCCCTGTTACTATTGGGCGGCCTATAGAAAACGCCCAGCAAAGTGACCGGTCCCTTCCCACTCTGAACTTCCACCCACAGAGACTCGGTGGACAATCCCTCCACAGCATACACCTTCTCTACAGCTATGACACTATCCTTGATCAGCAGTGTCACTCCACCCCCTCTCTTGCCTCCCTCCCTGTTCTTCCTGAAACATCTGAATCCCGGCACCTGGAGTGTCCAGTCCTGTCCCTGAGTTGCTGCAGTGCATCTAATATGGCATGAGGTGGCACGGTGGCACAAGGGTTAGCACTGCTGCCTCACAGCACCAGGGACCTGGGTTCGATTCCCAGCTTGGGTCACTGTCTGTGCGGAGTTTGTACATTCTCCCTGTGTCTGTGTGGGTTTCCTCCGGGTGCTTTGGTTTCTTCCCACAGGCCAAAGGACATGCTAGTTAGGTGTATTGGCCATGCTAAATTCTCCCTCAGTGTACTCGAACAGACGCCAAAGTGTGGCAACCAAGCGACTTTCACAGTAACTTCATTGCAGTGTTAATGTAAGCCTACTTGTGAAAGTAATAAATAAATATTTTTTTTAAGTAATTAATAAAGAATAGACTGCATACTGCTGTCACTGTGTGTCGGTGGTGGAGAGAGTGAATGTTTAAGTAAGTGGATTGAGTGCCGTCTCTCAATCGGCAGAGAACTGCTCTGCCTTAGATGATGTCGAGCTTCTTGAGTGTTTTGGAGCTACACTCATCCAGGCAAGTGGAAAGTATTCTATCACATTCTCCACATGTGTCTTGTTGATGGTGGACAGGCACTGGAGAGTCAGGGGGCTGCAGAATATACAGTATTTAGATGGCTTGTCCAGTTCAGTTTCTGGCCATGGTGACCATTAGGAAGTTGAGATTGGGGGTTTCAACGATGGTAATGCCATTGAAAAGGGCAGCATGGTGGCACAGTGGTTAGCATTGCTACCTCACAGTGCCAGGGACCCGGTTTGATTCCCAGCTTGGATCACTGTCTGTGTGGAGTTTGCACGTTCTCCCCATGTCTGCATGAGTTTCCACTGAGTGCTCCGGTTTCCTCCCACAGTCCGAAAAGACGTGCTGGTTAAGTGAATTGGCTATGCTAAATTCTCTCTCAGTGTACGCGAACAGGTGCCGGAGTGTGGCGATTAGGGGATTTTAACAGTAACTTCATTGCAGTGTTAATGTAAGACTAATAAATAAATGCACGTCAAGGGGAGGAGGTTAGATTCTGTCTTCTCGGAGGTGATCGTTGTCTGGCAATTGTGTGGCACAAATGTTACTGACATTTATCAGCCCAAGCCTGAATATTGTCCAAGTCATGCTTCAAATTGGCAGAGAAATGATTCGGTACCTTAGCAATAGCAAATGAACATTGTGCAATCATAAGGATCATCCCTGGTTCTGACTTATGCTGGAGGGAAGGTAACTGATGAGTCAGCTGAAGGTCGATGGACCTAGGTTAGTATGCTAAATCTTCTTCTACCATCCTTTTAGGTAGTGCATTCCAGAATCACTACATATTTATTTGTTCATGCTCACTCTTTATTTTGGCAATTACTTTGAAATTGTCCCTCCTGCTTATTGTCCCCTTGTAAGTGAAAACCGCTTCTCCTTATGCCCTGGCTCAAAAGTTAAACAAAAGCTTTCATCATCTCTATTAAACCTTCGCTTATTTCCCTCTGCATAAACAGCAACAATTCCAGCTTTTCTTCCCTCTCTGCATAAATTAAGCCCGTCAATGCAGATAACCTTTTAGCTGCCAATCAAAGCCTACCCAAGAGTCTTTCGTTACTTTCTGAATTTTCTCAATGCCAGAAATGCTAAGTAATACGTTCAATATTCTGGCCAATTAAAACCATGGCAAAAGAAATGGATTAACTAATCAAGATGAGACAAGTTATTGTAGTCATCACAAGACGCGTGATTTCGTGGTACATCGAATAATAACATTTTACACGTTAGAAAATCACAAATTGGGGGATTTCCTGAATAGCAGGATAGCAGAAAACGAGACATAATTTCTACATCTTAAAATTTGCTCAAGGGATGAGAAAGTGATGATTGGGATATTAGAAATAGAGGCGTTGAATGGGCCCTCAAGTTCTGCTGTGGGGAAGCCTCCCATAGAAACGTTTTTTGTTCATGCAATCACATATTAACAGAATGATACAGCGCAGAAGGAAGCAATTATGACGAAGTTCTCTCGTACCATTGTGGTTCAAAATATAATTCACACTTGCATTTTAGTAGATTAGTCCAGCGCAGCCTATAACTCCAGGTTTATACATTTCCTAAAGGGTAAGGTTGGTGGCCAGTAAAATCAAAGAAATCCAAATATGTGATGAGTTCAATAAAAAGAGCTGCATCTTTGTTCCATTTGGAGATACGCTAAGAATCTGGTGACCTGCAGAAGTACAATTTCTATTGGAATCATGTAAAGGTTATTCACAATTCGTAAGCCAGGCATGGCTAACCTGCATGGATGACTAAACTGCTAGGAAAAAGGACCCTGACACTTCTTTTGAAATTGTTAATGGTTGAAAATTACCAATCTCAAGAATCTAGACCAATAATATCTTTTGTCCAAGTCAAAGTGGGGAGGAAGCTGTAAAGCAACTACAGCATGATTTCGGCAAACTTAGTGAATGGGCAAGAACATTGGCCTATGGAAAATGTGGAAAAATGTGAGGTAGTTCACTTTGGTAGAAGGAACAAATGCGGAGAGTATTTCTTAAATGGCAAGATATTAGAAATTGTAGATGTACAAATGGCCTGGGTATCCTTGTCCATAAGTCACTGAAGGCTAGCATGCAGGTGCAGAAAACTATTAGGAAGGCGAATGGAATATTAGCCTTTACCACAAGAGGATTTGAGTACAGGGGTAGCGAGGTTTTGCTTCATTTGCATAGAACTTCATTGCATATAACTTCATTGGTTAGACTGCACCTGGAGTACTGTGTGCAGTTTTGGTCCCCTTCCATCAGAGAGAACAAATAGGAAGGAAGGAGTGCAACAAATGTCCACCAGATTTGTTTCAGGAATGACAAGACTGCCCTATGAAGAGACTGGGCCTTATACCCCACCGTTTCAAAGAATGAAATATGACCTCATTGAAACCTACAAAATACTTAAAGGAATACACGGGGTAGGTGCAGGTAAGCCGTTCCCTTTGGTTAGGGAGTCTAGAACCAGGGGACACAACTTCAAAGTAATGGGGTTGTCACTTAGGACGGAGAGAAGCGGGATTTTCTTTACACAGAGGGTTGTGAATCTTTGGAATTCACTACCCCACAAGGCTGTGGAAGCTCGGTCATTGACTATGTTTAAGCAGAGATTTAAAGATTTCTGATTGACAATAACGTAAATAGTTATGGGGATAGTGTGGGTAAAAGGCATTGAAGTTTCCGATCAGCCGTGATCGTATTAAATGGCGGAGCAGTCTCGGCGGGCTAAATGGCCTATCCCAGTACCTATGACGGTTCTGTGAAAAAAGAGATCATTGGACGTCGTTTCTGGACTCTGGACACACGTGAAACAATAATTATTTATCCAGTAGCCTTTGTCATGTAAAGCCACCATTTTTTTCAATTCTTCCCTTTTAATGTATGAGTAAAAACTGAGGCTACCTCGTCTCGTGTTGACTGCGTGTGAATAAACTACTCCTCTTGAGTTTGCCCAATGTCGAGTTTGCTACGAAGTTGTTAATAGCAATTGTATCACACCAAACCCGAGAGGTTGGGGATGCACCACCGCTTATAACGGGGAAATTCAAAATCAGAAATACCTTACTGTTTCGGGATGGGTGGTAAGAGGAGAAATCGGGGCTATTTAAATTAGTCATCCTCTTAACTCACCTGATGAAGGAGCAGCGCTCTGAAAGCTCGTGATTCCAAATAAACCTGTTGGATGTTATCCTGGTGTTGTGAGATACCACATTATCTCCACCCCAGTCCCACGCCGGCATTTCCACGTCATTTTTGTAAGAGATTCATCAAGAACATTCAGAGCACTTCATTGTATCAGACTCACAAGGGAAGTCTATCAAATGAAATGTTAAAATGTTTTTCGATATTATCAAACGAAATTCATCCCTTTACCTTTCAACTCAACGCAGTTCAAGCCAATGCAAAACCGTAAAGCAGCACCTCGATCCCTGCAGGATCTAAAGTTTTGTTGAGTGCCAAGAACTGGGACAATGTTTTTTAAAAATCTCTACCTAGCACCCATCTTCATTGTTTCTACAGGACGTCTTGTCTTCTCACAGCATTTGGAGATACTGTAACTGTTATAACCTTGTTGAAAGCCTGCCGCAGGCAGTCGCAAAGGCGACAATTTCCTGTCTAATAGCTGAAAGTTTGGCAAACAGACTGCTCGGGAAGATTCCTGATTTCTCGCTCAGAAAATAAAATCTTCAGATCCAGCCAAACTCGAGTCTGAAGTCCCCCCCCATAATCACATCCACTACAGTCCATTATAAGAGGGAAATTCTTAAAATTGAACCTAAACTCCTTCCTGAGTGTTTTAGCCTCTTTCATGTTGCCTGCAAACATGGATTTCTCAGCAAAAAATGCACAGGAAATGACTTGGCTTCCTTGAGGAATCTCCAGCAGCTGCTTTTTGCTAATTGTTTCTTCAGTGTACAAGTCGACAACCCAGTATTCAAAATACAGCGCTAACTTGGACAAAGTTCTAACGAATCACTTGTAAAATATAAAAGTTATTCAATCATCTTCGGCCCTCTTCTTTTGTTTCAGTCGAATGAAACCGAGATTGGAATTCATCTAAATTTGATCCCCATCTATTTCTTCCCCACCCATAGTCAAGGAGGTCATTTATTCTGAGCTGTAGATTGATGGCAGCATAGAGTCCAGAAATCAAACCGTTAAATACTACCTTTTTTCAAGGCACAGACCTTCCAAACATTTGTTGAAAGACTAGCTATCTGCGTTTCCGCTGCTCGGTGCTAGTGAATTCAAAGGACGATATACAAAAGGATGCTTGGGGCAGTTTTCTTCGTAGATTCATAAAACTGCATCTTTGAAGTTAGAATCTTAGAATCCCTACAGCAAAGAAAGAGGCCATTCGGCCCATTAACTCTGCACCGACCACAATCCCACCCAGGCCCTACCCCCATATCCACCCACTAATCCCTGAAACCTACGCATCCCAGGACACTAAGGGCAATTTTAGCTTGGCCAATCAACCTAACCCACGCATCTTTGGACTGTGGGAGGAAACCGGAGCACCCGGAGGAAACCCACGCAGACACGAGGAGAATGTGCAAACTCCACGCAGACAGTGACCCAAGCCGGGAATCGAACCCAGGTCCCTGGAGCTGTGAAGCAGCAGTGCTAACCACTGTGCTACCGTGCCGCCCCCAAATTACTATTGCTATTACTACTACTATTAGTTACTATTACAGTCCCAAAAATATAACATCAAAAACAAAGTGAATCGCGACCATATTTTCTATGTTACTATTTATTCCATTACAGGGTAGGAATTATTGTCACGCGCCTTGATATGAAAGTGATCTTCCGCAATTTTAACGGAAGAGCTAAATGTTTCAAACAAACTGGATAACTTGAGCCAGAGACAGAGATATGACACGCCAATGCGTTGATAATAATTTGCAGTATTGTTGCCAACAGCAATTCCTAGTTTGTGTGCACGAGCCCAAATCAAGCACAGAAATCTGTACAGACGCATGAGGGCAATTTTAACTTTGGACGATGGAGTACAACGGGCTCTAGGATTTGGGAAAGGAAGATTTATTTTAAGTTCAAGTCTAAAAGTTAAGTGTTTTCAATTATTCAAGCGACTCTTCACATTATCTGCTCTCTGAAATATCCCTCTCACATGTGTGAATGAATACAGATATGAAATCAGAATTAAATAATCAAGCATCATCATTTAAACCTCAATTATTTTAGCCTCTCTAGACCGGGGCGGTGAAGTTCGATTTAAAATTCACTACAGCAAAGACTAACGTTTACTCTCCGCAAAGTACTGAACTTCAGATCTTGCGCGCTTGAGACGCAGTGCCATGTAACCATGCGATCATGTCAAATGCTTAGAAGTGGAATAGATTAATGCAGAGTTGAATTAAGGAACCACAAATTAATTTTGTGCATGATATGTTTAATAATTATGCGTTAAATCTTAATTCCATAGAGTGCATGTGATACTTCCCGCAAAATACAGTAAAGGAATATTAAAATAAACTTAAATAAGAGTAAAATTGAGCTTAATAAATGAACCGATCTGTAGGATTTGAGCTAATTACTGCAGACAGTTTACGAAATGGAAAACCTGCCAGCGAAATGCGCGCCAACATTTTTATATCGATTTTTAAAGTTGCTTTTCAATCGCTTTACTCATTAGATACTTTTTTGTATTTTTTTCAGGAGTGATCATGATAATATAACATTTCGGGACATAAATGCAAAGTAGCAGACCGAAGCTGGAGGCCAGAATCGCAAACACTTCTACCGCCACGGTGTACTTCCCAGGAGAACTCGTGTAAGCCGGAATAAAAGTTATCCAAACCGCGCAAAAGATCAGCATGCTAAATGTTAGACATTTAGCCTCGTTGAAATTATTTGGCAGCTTCCGGGCGAGAAATGCCAAGACAAAACACAAGCAGGATAACAAGGCGATATAACCTGATACAGAATAGAAGGCTGCAGAAGAGCCCGCGTCGCATTCTAAAATAATAATTTCCCTGTAATGACTTGTGTTCCTGGTGGGGAATGGCGGTGAGATGGTTAACCAAAGGGCACATATTAAACCCTGAATGAATGTTAGGAAGAAAACACTTAGACGCTGCTGTTTTTGACCGAACCACTTCATCCTGTTGCTGCTGGGATGGGTGGCGTTAAATGCCATCAGCACAAGGATGGTTTTAACTAAAACGCAGGAGATACAAAGGACGAATGTAACACCGAACGTCGTGTGTCGTAGCATACAGGACCAATCAGACGGCTCGCCAATGAATGTAATTGAGCATAAAAAACAGCAAATCAATGCTAAAAGAAGGAGGAAACTCAGCTCGGAATTGTTCGCTTTGACTAGAGGTGTTTCGCGGTATCTGAAGAAAATAGCAGCTATATTTATAGCCATGCACACTCCAATCAATGCGAACATCACCAGGACAATTCCCAGGATTTCTCTAAAAGCCAGATACTCTATTTCCTTTGGAACGCATTGATCTTTCCGGTCATTGGACCAGTACATGAGGTGACATTTGATGCAGTCTGTGGAGTCTAAAAAGAAAGGACCAATTAATTAAGAAGTTCATGTTTTGATATCTCTGAAGACGCTTAGGCAAAACTCAATAAAATAATATCCGTATTTCGACTGACCTGCAATGTTACTGATCTCCCCATCCGCACAGTCAGTGCAGTCAAAGCAACAAATTGGTTGCCCTTTTCTCGCCTTTTTTCTTGTTCCAGGGGAACAACTTTCGGAGCACAATGCACGGGGAATCTTCAAGGAAGGAAACAACAGATTATCTACCATGTGATATTGAGAGATACATGTGATTGCATCCTTACACTCAATATCTAGGTCCCCATCGGTAAAATTGAAACTTTATCATCAAGTTGATGATGAAACAAACTAGGGGTAATGCAAGTTGTGAGGAGCATTCAAAGAGGCTTCTCTATCATCATTGCCGGAGGATTTGAGTGCAGGAGCAAAAGTGTCTTGCTGCAATTGTATTGAGTCTTGGTGAGACCACACCTAGAGTATTGCTCTCATTCCCTCAAGAAGGATATGCTTGCTATGGAGGGAGCGCAATGACGGTTTGCCAGATTGATTCTCGGGATGGAGGGATTGCCTTTTGAGGAGGGATTGAGGAGACTGGGTCAATAGTGTCTGTCGACAGTTGAGAAAAATGAGAGATGATCGCATTGAAGCATACACAATTCTTAAAGGCTCCACAGGCTAGCTGCAGGAAGGATGTTTCCTCTGGTTAGGGGGGTCTAAAACCAGGGGAGACAACCTCTGATTGAATGTCTGCCTCTGATCGATTTAGGACTGAGATGAGGAGGAATTTCTTCACTCAGAGGGTGGTGAATCTTTGGAATTCTTTACCGCAGATGCTGAGTTATTGACTATTTTGAAGACAGACATAGATGGAATATTGGATATTAAAGATATCAAGGGATAGGGGGTGCAAGAAAATGGTTTTGAGATAGGAGATGAACCATGATTTTCTTGAATGGCGGAATAGACTCGAGGGACCGAATGGCCTACCCTTGCTCCTATTTCCTTTGTTCTACTGTTCCTAAAATTTAAGTTCAGTTCATTTTAAGGGTCGTTCACGTACTATGTTTTATTGACAAAGTGCTGTCTTACTTTATTAATAATGTAGAAGGTGCGAGATACATCACGTAAAATAGGAAAATAATTTGGCAGAAATGAATGCGTCACCAAAAATTCATTGAACGATTGCGATTTTTCTGTCGTTGTCTAAAATAAGCAAGGTAAAAGGATTGCGACATTTTAAAACAAGCTTGCCGAAAATAATGCATTTGTAAGTGATTTGAAACAGTTATGTAAGTTTTCCCCACAAAGGTTGCGAACGGAGTTCGTGTTTTTCTGGGTCGGCTGAATA
Organism: Mustelus asterias; assembly: GCF_964213995.1. Taxonomy (NCBI): domain Eukaryota; kingdom Metazoa; phylum Chordata; class Chondrichthyes; order Carcharhiniformes; family Triakidae; genus Mustelus; species Mustelus asterias. Next base: position 9,134,269 of record NC_135803.1, read on the forward strand.
TGCCCCAATTTATAAAATCTAAATGAGAGCAAACGCATAAACCAAATTCACCGAGAAATATCTGCCTCGGAAACGATGTCTCGCCTTTCCTCTGATTCCTGGGGGTAACATTCTGCTGCAATCTGCAGGACTGGCAACGAAGAGGCTTATCGAATTTCAACATTCCGAGGATGCAGCATTGTCCATAGAATGTCTCAACTGTGTTAAACATTAACCATGAAGTTTACATTTCCTTGAACTAGCCTGTGGACGTCGGATGAATGAATTGTTTGTCTGCATGCGAGGGGGGTTTTGTGATTGATGCACCATCAATCAAGCAAATACTAGTTTGTATGCAAGAACAAATAGGCTTTTATTAGCAAAAGACTTGGAGCACACCCATGCCGATGAACTGGTCCAGACTGAGGCAGGGGATGGGGAGCAGTCACCTTTATACCTGGACCGGGAGGAGTCCTGGGCAGGGCCCGCAGGGACGTGTCCAGGCATGTGACACACACAGGCAATAAGCTAACAGTGGTTTACCACAGTGATAAAATGCTACATAGGATAAAGGAAATAAATACGGAAGACTACTGTTGCTCCCATTACAGTTGGTCAAAACAGTTTTTGAGGAAAAGTCGATACCTGAAACCCGGTTTCGCCGTCCACAAATGTTGTCAGCTCTGCTGGGCTTTTCCAGCACTTTCTGGTTTAATTTCAGATTCCAAGCATTGGCAGCATTTTCCTTCTGGATTGTTCTGGCTCTTTGTTCTTTTTTATTCTTCAACCCCGCTTTCCACCATGTTACAAATTCATCTTTAACATCACGATTCGTAATATTTCAAGTATCCACTGTCGGATTTTGTCAAACAATGCTTTGTAGGCAGCACGGTGGCACACTGGTTAGCACTGCTGCCGCACAGCTCCATGGACCCGGCTTGGGTCACTATCTGAGTGGAGTTTACACCCACAGTCCAAAGATGTGCGGGTTAGGTGCATTTCCCATGCTAAATTGCCCCTTAGTGTCCCGGGATGCGTAGGTTAGAGGGATTAGCAGGGTAAATATATGGGGATAGGGCCTAGGTGGGAATGTTGTCGCTGGAGACCCAATGGGCCAAATTTTGACTGAATTCAAATTACACCATCTGCCATGATGGGTTTCGAACCCGGGTCCCCAGAGCATTACCCTGGCTCTAGTGACAATAACCCAATGACGTAAATCTACGCAGTTGTTTAAATCCAGTTTATTTCCAGTAGATGCTACCTGATTTTAGTAATTACTCCGCTGGGATTATGTTGACGAGTACAATAATTCTGCATTAATAACAATAACATGCAGTAATCCTACAGTCATTTCGAATTGGCAGACGTACCTCCTGGCTATCACCACTCCAGATAATATGCTTCGGATTCAAAACCAGTTCCTCCCCCGGAGGTGCAGACCCATCATAATGTCCAACTATCTTAACTTCAATGCCGCCAGTTGCATTCTTTTGCCAGTTTACAAAGTCATATGCGGCAGCCGGATTGCCGTTATCATCAAAATACACCTTCTCGCCAATTGTCGTTGTGAAATGTAGGGAGTTTATGTAATGCAGAAGCTTTAGAAAACAACAGGACAGATTTTGTTAGGCACTTAACAGATGTAAAGATGGTCATTAAAATTTAAGATGACACCGTTTGAGCAATGTTTCCAAAACGACCAAGTTATGCAGAACTTGAGTTCTGGGCACCACTGTGAGCGCATTGGAGAGAGTGCAAAAGAGGTTTACAAGAATTGTTCCAGGGATGAGGGACTTCAATTCTGAGGATAGTTTGGCGAGGTTGGGACTGTTGTCCTTGGAGAGAAGTCGAGGAGGAGGTTAGTTAAAAATTATGAGGGGGCAGAACAGAGTAGATGGGAGAAGCTGTTCCTGCTAATAATAGGATGAAGAATGAGAGGGCACAGATTTAGTGATTTGCAAAATAAGCAAATATGATGTGAGAATAAACAGCGAGTGCCTTGGGTCTGGAGTGCACTGCCTGGAAGTGTGGTGGAGGCAGGTTCACTGGAAGCATGCAGCATTAGATGATTACTTGAATAGAAACAATGTGCAGGGTACGGGGAAAGGGCAGGAAAATGGTAGTAAGTCATGATGCTCATTTTTGGAGAGTTGGTGCAGACACGATGGGCTGAATGGCCTTCTGTGCTGTAACAATACTGTGTATAACAAGGCTTTATCGATTCATTGTTTACTTTGAACGGCTAATATTTCACTACTGAAATTTAGTAAGAAATATTGCCTCCTACATAAACAAAATACTGCAGATGCTCGACACCTGAAATTAAAAGAGGAATGCTGGGAATACTCAGCAGGCCGGGTAGCATCTGTGGAGAGAGAAACAAGGTTAACGTTTCGGTTCTGCACACTTTCTTCAGAACAATGTTCAAATATATTCCCTACCTGCCACGATTGGAAGTTTGAAACATGTGCACATGTATTATTTTTGAATGGCCCTTTGCCAGTTTCACAGGAAAACATTCTATGAAGTGCGTGTGCGAAAGTATAAACTGCTTTATATACATTGTAGGAACTGCCGTCCAGGGTTTGGTCAGTATAGACGTCATGTACTTCAAACAAAGATTCATTTCCGGTGCATTGAGGGAGTCCGGAAGAAGAAGCCGCATGCTGTGTAGTGTTACCTAAAGTTGGGGAGCATCTGAAGGTCACTTCCCAAAACTCCCTTACTAAACTGTCACCAGGAAACATAGAAAGGTGGAGCCTGAGCAGGAAGTCCTGCAGTCCTGGAACTTCTACCACACGCACAGTAGTCCCGATTGCCCCGGTCAGAAACCTTGGACTTTTATCTGGGGCAATAATATCTGTGGTAATCCAAGCTTCGCTTCCAATCCACTGTATTCCAGTGAGATCTTGCCTTAAAATCTCGTGAAATAATACGCGCATGTCCCCCGATCCGGCAAAAGCCACCACGACTTTTGTGGAAGAAGCTTTTATCACCTGCACGATTTTCGAAATCTTTTCTGCGGGATCGGTTCTGTAAAACGATTCGGAGAAGGCAATGCAAATGCCCAAATTCACGGCAGCTTCTATAAAGGCTTTCATTCCCGAGTTGCCATAGTCATTGCTGCTGCTAATGGTTCCAATCCAAGTCCACCCAAACTTCTTCACAAGTTGCACCAAAGCCCTGGACTGATGATAATCACTTGGTATTGTTCTATAAAATGTCGGATATTCCTTTCTATTACTGAGACAACCGCACGTGGAAAAGTAACTAACCTGCAATCAAACATACATGTAAACAAATGAAACATCACTGGTGTGAGCTTTAAATAAGCAACTTCCGCACTTTCCAATATTCGAATTATTAGGATCACGAATAATAGTTATTGATCAATTATAAATACATGCCTCATGTAAATTGCAAACATGTGCTCATATTCAAGATTAGTGCCGTGATTAATGGCGCTTGCTCAATCAGGACCCAATTGCGAGATTTAGTGACAGAACAAGTTTCCCTTCGTTAACCTGAAGGAAGTGACATAAAGAAACGGGAATAACAGAAGACTGAACTTGCATCCCTCTCTATCACCCTTCAAGGGAAAATCCAATGCACTTTACAGCCAGTTAATTGTTTCATAGTCACAGAGGCATAGAGTCATACAGAGTAAAAAGGCCCTTCGGCCCATCCAGTCTGCACGACAATAACTACCACTAAACGCGCGCTAATCTATTTTTCTCCACTCCTCCCATATCCATGATCGTCACTGTTTAAAATAAACGAACTGGGAACCAATTTGTGACACAGTGGTTAGCACTGCTACCTCACAGTGTCAGGGAACTTGGGTTCGATTCCCAGCTTGGGTCACTGTCTGTGTTGAATCTGCACGTTCTCCCCTTGTCTGCGTGGGTTTCCTCCGAGTGCTCCGGCTTTCTGCCACAGACCAAAAGACATGCTGGTTAGGGTGCATTGGCCATGCCAAGTACTCCCTCAGTGTACGCAAACAGGCGCCAGAGTGTGGCGACTGGGGGATTTTCACAGTAAATTCATTGCAGTGTTAATGCAAACCTTACTTGTGACACTAATAAATAAACTTTAAAATTGGCCCAGCAAAGTCTCCCAAACTCGCAATGACCAGATAATTTACTTTATTTGTTGATGTCAATTGAATGACAAATTTGGCCAAAACGCAACCGTGGTGTCCTTCTACCAATAGTGCCCCGGCTTTCATTAGATCCACTTCAAAGAGAATAGATTTTTTTAACATATTATCTAAAAGATGACACTTCTAGATGTGCATCATTTCCCTCGCCCCGTCTGAACTGCCAGTCTAGATTCTGCGAACTTGAAACCTCAAACTACCCACTCAGAGCAGAGTGCCACCACTCCATTAGGCTGTCACCTAAATATCCACTTAATATATATCCAGCAATTTATTGTTTTGTTCAGATATATGGTAATGGCTGAGTAATGTAGCTGAATCTCACCATTGGTATTTTAAAAGGACTGATTGTTCTTGCCACTGCTATAGACTCTGAGGAACCATCGCCACCAACAATGCCTGGGATGTTAAGTGCCCTCTTGCAGTTATGACCCGCAAACGTTTCTTCCTGCCCATTAACCAGGGCCAGAGCGATTTCTGTTGCAATCTTGGGGGATGCGCAGTCATCGTGAATCCTGTAGCCCAATGTGATGTTCGGGAGGAGTGTCTGGTTCTTGTTTATTTCCTCTATTGAAAAAATCATTGTCTGCACAAGGCGAAACGCCCTCGAATCAAAACTGAAGAACAAACATAGTTAGCATTGAGAGAAGATTGTTCAGGTATCCTGTGCAAAGCTCCTTGCAATATCAGCAAAGGAAGTACATGCAGTGTTTATTTTTACAGCCATTACGTCGGTAAGGGTCGCGGACTCATAAAACATTGAGTTGCTGTGTCGTTTTATTTTACTAATCAATTAAAGCAATTCTCACAAAAGATACCATTTAGGATGTTTAAATAATTAACAAAAGTCAAAAGAAGTTTGCTGTTGTTGTTTTTGGTTGCTCACTTTATCCCATACGAATCACCGATTGCGGGAAATATGTTGCTTCCTGCCGGGATACATTATCGAGTCATAGAGGTTTACAGCATGGAAACAGGCCCTTCGGCCCAACTTGTCCATGCCGCCCTTTCTTTTTTAAAATCCTAAACTAATCCCAATTGCCCGCATTTGGCCCATATCCCTCTATACCCATCGTACCTATGTAACAATTTTTAAAAGATAAAATTGTACCCGCCTCTACTACTACCTCTGGTACCTTGTTACAGACACTCACCACCCTCTGTGTGAAAAAACTGCCCCTCTGGACACTTTTGTATCTCTCCCCTCTCACCTTAAACCTATGCCCACTAGTTTTAGACTCCTCTACATTTGGGAAAAGATATTGACTATCTACCTTGTCAATGCCCCTCATTATTTTATAGACCTCTACAAGATCACCCCTCAGCCTCCTACGCTCCAGAGAAAAATGTCCCAGTCTATTCAGCTTCTCCTTATAACTCAATCCATCAAGTCCCAGTAGCATCCTAGTAAATCTTTTCTGCACTCTTTCTAGTTTAATAATATCCTTTCTATAATAGCGTGACCAGAATTAGAACATAGAACATAGAACATTACAGTACAGTACAGGCCCTTCGGCCCTCGATGTTGCGCCAACCAGTGAAACCAATCTAAAGCCCCTCTAATCTACACGATTCCAATATCATCCATATCTTTATCCAATAACCATTTGAATGCCCTTAATGTTGACGAGTCCACTACTGCTGCAGGCAAGGCATTCCACGCCCTTACTGCTCTCTGAGTAAAGAACCTATCTCTAACATCTGTCCTATATCTCTCACCCCTCAATTTAAAGCTCTGTCCCCTCGTATTAGCCATCATCATCCGAGGAAAAAGGCTCTCACTGTCCACCCTATCTAATCCTCTGATCATCTTGTATGCCTCTATTAAGTCACCTCTTAACCTTCTCTCTAACGAAAACAACCTCAAGTCCCTCAGCCTTTCCTCATACGACCTTCCCACCATACCAGGCAACATCCTGGTAAATCTCCTCTGCACTCTTTCCAACGCTTCCACATCTTTCCTATAACGCAGCGACCAGAACTGTACGCAATACTCCAAGTGCCGCCGCACCAGAGTTTTGTAAAGGTTGCAGCATGACCTCATGGCTCTGAAACTCAATCCCTCTACCAATAAAAGCTAACACATCGTATGCCTTCTTAACAATCCTATCAACCTGGGTGCCAACTTTCAGGGATCGATGCACATGGACACCCAGATCCCTCTGTTCATCCACACTACCAAGTATCTTACCATTAGCCCAGTATTCTGTATTCCTGTTACTCCTTCCAAAGTGAATCACCTCACACTTTTCCACATTAAACTCCATTTGCCACCTCTCAGCCCAGCTCTGCAGCTTATCTATGTCCCTCTGTAACCTGCCACTTCCCTCCGCACTGTCTACAATTCCACCGACTTTAGTGTCATCCGCAAATTTACTAATCCATCCTTCCACACCCTCATCCAGGTCATTTATAAAAATGACAAACAGCAGTGGCCCCAAAACAGATCCTTGCGGTACACCACTAGTAACTGAACTCCAGGATGAATATTTCCCATCAACCACCACCCTCTGTTTTCTTACAGCTAGCCAATTCCTGGTCCAAACCACTAAATCACCCTCATTCCCATGTGTCCATATTTTATGCAAAAGCTTACCATGGGGAACCTTATCAAACGCTTTGCTGAAATCCATATACACCACATCAACCGCTTTACCCTCATCCACCTCTTTGGTCACCTTCTCAAAGAACTCAATAAGCTTTGTGAGGCACAACCTACCCTTCACAAAACCGTGCTGACTATCCCTAATCAAATTATTCCTTTCTAGATGATTATAAATCCTATCTCTTATAATCCTTTCCAAAACTTTGCCCACAACAGAAGTAAGGGTCCCCGGTCTATAATTACCGGGGTTGTCCCTACTCCCCTTCTTGAACAAGGGGACAACATTTGCTATCCTCCAGTCTTCTGGCAAAGTTCCTGTAGACAATGACGACACAAAGATCAAAGCCAAAGGCTCTGCAATCTCCTTTCTAGCCTCCCAGAGAATCCTAGGACAAATCCCATCTGGCCCAGGGGACTTATCTATTTTTACCCTTTCCAGAATTGCTAACACCTCCTCCTTATGAACCTCAATCCCGTCCAGTCCAATAGCCTGCATCTCAGTATTCCCCTCGACAACACTGTCCCTCTCCTGTGTGAATACCGATGAAAAATATTCATTTAGTGCCTCCCCTATCTCTTCAGATTCCACGCACAACTTCCCACTACTGTCCTTGACTGGCCCTAATCTTACCCTAGTCATTCTTTTACTCCTGACATACCTATAGAAAGCTTTAGGGTTTTCCTTGATCCTACCTGCCAAAGACCAATGTCCCCTCCTGGCTCTTCTTAACTCTTTCTTTAGGTCCTTCCTGGCTAACTTGTAACTCTCAAGAGCCCTAACTGAGCCTTCACATCTCATCTTAACATAAGTCTCCTTCTTCCTCTTCACAAGAGATTCAACCTCTTTAGTAAACCACGGTTCCCTCACACGACTGCTTCCTCCCTGCCTGACAGGTACATATTTATCGAGGACGTGTAGTAGCTGTTCCTTGAACAAGCTCCACATTACAATTGTGCCCATCCCCTGCAGTTTCCTTTCCCAACCTATGCCACCTCAATCTCGCCTGATCGCATCAGAATTTTCTTTCCCTCAGCTATATCTCTTCCCCTTCGGAATATACCTATCCCTTTCCATTGCTAAGATAAACGTAATCGAATTGTGGTCACTATCACCAAAGTGCTCACCTACCTCCAAATCTAACACCTGGCCTGGTTCATTACCCAGTACCAAATCCAATTTGGCCTCGCCTTTTGTTGATATATCTACATACTGTGTCAGGAAGCCTTCCTGCACACATTGGACAAAATCTGACCCCTCTAAAGTACTCGAACTATCGCTTTTCCAGTCAATATTTGTAAAGTTAAAGTCCCCCATAACAACTACCCTGTTACTTTCGCTCCTATCCGGAATCATCTTTGCAATCCTTTCCTCTACATCTCTGGAACTTTTCGGAGGTCTATAAAAAACTCCCAACAGGGTGACCTCCTTTCCTGTTTCTAACCTCAGCCAAAACTACCTCAGTAGACGAGTCCTCATCAAATGTCCTTTCTGCCACTGTAATACTGTCCTTGACTAACAATGCCACACCTCCCCCTCTTTTACCACCTTCCCTGCACTTACTGAAACATCTAAACCCTGGAACCTGCAACAACCATTCCTGTCCCTGCTCTATCCATGTCTCTGAGATGGCCACAACATCGAAATCCCAGGTACCAACCCATGCTGCAAGCTCACCCACCTTATTCCGGATGCTCCTGGTGTTGAAGTATACACACTTCAAACCACCTTCCTGCCTGCCAGTACACTCCTGCGACCCTGAAACCTCATCCATGACCTCACTACTCTCAACCTCCTGTACATTGGAGCTACAATTCAGGTACCCACCCCCCTGCTGAATTAGTTTAAACCCTCCCGAAGAGCATTAGCAAATTTCCCCCCCAAGATATCAGTACCCCTCTGGTTCAGGTGCCGACCATCCTGTTTGTAGAGGTCCCACCTACCCCAGAAAGAGCGCCAATTGTCCAGGTATCTGAAACCCTCCCTCCTGCACCATCCCTGTAACCACGTGTTCAACTGCTCTCTCTCCCTATTCCTCTCCTCACTATCACGTGGCACGGGTAACAAACTAGAGATAACAACTTTGTTTGTTCTAGCCCTAAGCTTCCACCCTAACTCCCTTGGTTTTGTGAGAGGCCTGATGCCTCACTAACCTGGTGGAGATTTTTGAAGAAGTGACCAGAATGGTTGACGAGAGAAGGGCCGTGGATGTCGTCTATATGGACTTTAGTAAAGCGTTTGACAAAGTCCCTCATGGTAGGCTGGTGAAAAAGGTTGGATCTCATGGGATAAAGGGGGAGGTGGGTGGATGGGTGGAGAACTGGCTTGGTCACAGAAGACAGAGGGTGGTAGTGGAAGGGTCTTTTTCTGGCTGGAGGCCTGTGACTAGTGGTGTTCCGGAGGGCTCTGTATTGGGACCTCTGCTGTTTGTGATTTATATAAACAATCTGGAAGAAGGTGTAACTGGGGTGATCAGTAAGTTTGCGGACGACACAAAATTGGCAGGACTTGCAGATAATGAGGAGCATTGTCAGAAGCTACAGAAGGATATAGATAGGCTGGAAATTTGGGCAAAGAAATGGCAGATGGAGTTCAATCCTGATAAATGCGAAGTGATGCATTTTGGTAGAAATAATGTAGGGAGGAGCTAAACGATAAATGGCAGAACCATAAAGGGTGTAGGTATGCAGAGGGACCTGGGTGTGCAAGTCCACTGATCTTTGAAGGTGACGTCACAGGTGGAGATGGTGGTGAAGAAGGCATATGGCATGCTTGCCTTTATAGGACGGGGCATAAAGCATAAAAGTTGGGGTCTGATGTTGCAGATGTACAGAACGTTGGTTCCGCCGCATTTGGAATACTGCGTCCAATTCTGGTCTCCACACTACCAGAAGGACTTGGAGGCTTTGGAGAGAGTACAGAGGAGGTTTACCATGATGTTGCCTGGTATGGAGGGGCTCAGTTATGAGGAGAGATTGGGTAAACTGGGGTTGTTCTCCCTGGAAAGACGGAGGATGAGGGGAGACTTAATAGAGGTGTATAAAATTATGAAAGGCATAGATAGGGTGAACGGTGGGAAGCTTTTCCCCAGGTCGGTGGTGACGTTCACGAGGGGTCATAGTTTCAAGGTGAAGAGGGGGAGGTTTAACACAGACATCAGAAGGACATATTTTACACAGAGGGTGGTGGGCCCTGGAATGCACTGCCAGGCAAGGTGGTGGAGGTGGACACACTGGGAATGTTTAAGACTTATCTAGACAGCCATATGAACGGAGTGGGAATGGAGGGATACAAAAGAATGGTCTAGTTTGGACCAGGGAGCGGCACGGGCTTGGAGGGCCGAAGGGCCTGTTCCTGTGCTGTATTGTTCTTTGTTGTTGTGTTGTTCCCTGAATTTCTGCCTTACATCCCCATCCCTTTTCCTACCTATGTCTTGAGTGCCTATGTGAACCACAACTTGGGGCTGGTCTCCCTCCCCTTTAAGGATTTCGAAAATACGATCCGAGACATCATGGACTCTGGCTCCTGGGAGGCAACACACCAACCGGAGAATCTCCTATCCGTCCCTTTAACTATGGAGTCCCCAATGACTAATCTTCTACTCCTCTCCCGCCTTCCCTTCTGAGCAACAAGGACAGACTATGAGCCAGTGACCTGTACACCATGGCTTACCCTTGCTAAGTCGTCGTCCCCCCCACCCCCCCCCCCCCCGCAACAGCATCCAATTGCACACAGTATTCCAAGTGTGGCCTTAACAATGTTTTGTACAACTTTAACAAGACGTCCCAACTCCTGTATTCAATGTTGTGACCGATGAAACCAAGCATGCCGAATGCCTTCTTCACCACTCTGTTCACATGTGACTCCACTTTAAAGGAACTATGAACATGTACCCCTAGGTCTCTTTGTTCTGTAACTCTCCCCAATGCCCTACCATTAACTGAGTAAGTCCTGCCTGGTTCAATCTACCAAAATGCATCACCTCGCATTTGACTAAATTAAACTCCATCCGCCATTCGTCAGCCCACTGGCCCAATTGATCAAGATCCCACTGCAATTGGAGATAACCTTCCTCACTGTCCACCATGCCACCAAGCTTGGTGTCACCTGCAAACTTACTAACCATACCCTCTATATTCTCATCCAAATCATTAATATAAATGACAAATAGCAGTGGACCCAGCACTGATCCCTGAAGCACACCGGTGGTCACAGGCCTCCAGTTTGTAAAACAACTCTCTACAACCACCCTCTGGCTTCTGTCAAGAAGCCAATTTTGTATCCATTTAGATACCTCACCCTGGATCCCATGAGATTTAACTTTATGCAACAACCTACTATGCAGTACCTTGTAAAGGCCTTGCTAAAGTCTATGTAGACAACATCAACTGCACTGTCCTCATCTACCTTCTTGGTTACCCCTTCAGAAAACTCAATTAAATTTGTGAGACATGATTGTCGGCTCACAAAACCATGCTGACTGTCCCTAATCAGTACTTGCATCTTTAAATGCCTGTAGATCCTGTCTCTCAAAATACCTTCCAACAATTTACCCACCACAGATGTGAGGCTCACTGGCCTGTAGTTCCCAGGCTTTTCCCTGCAGCCCTTTTTAAACAAAGGCACAACATTTGCCACTCTCCAATCTTCAGGCACCTCACCCGTGACTATCGATGATTCAAACATCTCGGCTAGGGGACGTACAATTTCCTCCCTAGCCTCCCACAACATCCTGGGATATACCTCATCAGGTCTCTCCAATTTATCTACCTTGATGCGCTTTAAGACTTCCAGCACCTCCTTCTCTGAAATATGTACACTCCTCAAGACATCAATATTTATTTCCCCAACTTCCCTAACATCCATGCTTTTCTCAACAGTAAATACTGATGAGAAATATTCATTTAGGATCTCACCCATCTCTTGTGGATCCACACATAGATTACCTTGTTGATCCTTAAGAGGCCCTACTCTCTCCCTTGTTACTCTTTTGCCCTTTATGTATTTGTAGAAGCTCTTTGGATTCTCCTTTGCCTTATCTGCCAAAACAATCTCGTTTCCCCTTTTTGCCCTCTTGATTTCTCTCTTAACTGTACTCCTACATCCCCTATACTCGTCAAGAGATTCACTTGATCCCAGCTGCCTATGCATGCCATGTGCCTCTTTCTTCTTCTTGACCAGGGGGCCTCAATATCCTGAGTCATCCAGGGTTCCCTACTTCTGCCAGCCTTGCCCTTCATTCGAAGAGGAATGTGTTTACCCTGAACCCTGGTTAACACACTTTTGAAAGCATGCCACTTACCAGACGTCCCTGTTCCTTCCCACAGACTCCCCCAATTAACTTTTGAAAGTTCCTGCCTGATGCCATCAAAATTGGCCTTGCCCCAATTTAGAATATTAACTTTTGGGACAGACCTATCATTCTCCATAGCTATCTTAAAACTAATAGAATTATGATCACTGGTCCCAAAGTGATCCCTCACTAACACTTCTGTCACCTGCCCTTCCTTATTTCACAAGAGGAGGTCAAGTTTTGCCACCTCTTTAGTCGGGCCATCCACATGCTGAATGAGAAATTCCTCCTGAATACACTCAATAAATTTCTCTCCATCCAACCCTCTAATACTATGGCTGTCCCAGTCAATGTTGGGAAAATTAAAATCTCTGACTATTATCACTCTATTTTTCTTGGAGCTATCTGTAATCTCCTTTCATATTTGCTCCTCAATTTCCCACTGACTATTTGGGGGCCTATAGTACAACCCTATCAAAGCGATTTTCCCCTTCTTATTTCTCAGTTCTACCCATATAGACTCAGTGGCTGAACATTCGGATATATCCCCTCTCAGTACGGCTGTGATGCTTTCCGTAATCAAAACTGCAACTCCCCCTCCTCTTACCTCCTGTTCTATCTTTCCTATAGCATCTGTACCCTGGAATATTTAGCTGCCAGTCCTGTCCCTCCCTTAGCCATGTTTCAGTAATTGCTATAATATCTCAGTCCCACATTCCCATCAATGCCCTGCCCGTCAGGCCTCTTGCATTGAAATAAATGCAGTTTAATCTGGACTTCCCTTGCCCTCTGTCTTGCTTCTGTCTGATCTGTCTGGTACTAGGATTACATTGCTGCCATTCTGCTGTAACTTCACCGTAGGAGTAACCAAGGCCCTGCGAAAACAGCAGCATCAGTTGTGACAATTTCTGAACATTTGTTTGGCACTTGCGCCGAAGTTACGACGGACGAGTGTTATCCCCACAGAGATTCGCCTCCATCTCTGAGATCAGGATAGTAAAATAAATGCAAACTGCCTCCCTCAATATACTCCAGGCCATGAATTCACACTAATATGAATTAAGTGATTGCATTGTTATGGTAAATGAACAAGAAAGATACTTTTGAATTGAAATGTTCACACCCGCAGAACCTCTTGGAGAGATTTGCATCGAAGTTTTAATTACTAGATTTATTTGTGATGTTGATTGAGGGATCAATGTTGACCAGGACACCAGGGTAACTCCCTACTCTTCGAAATAATAATAACGGGAATTTCACAGTAACTTCATTGCAGTGTTAATGTAAGCCTTACTTGTGACTAATAAATAAACTTGAAAAAAATAGTGTTATGGAATCTGTCAAGTCCACCCCGGCAGGGGTTTAATCTCTCATCCAAAAGACTGCACCTCCGACATTGCCCTGTTCCTTTACTACTGCATTGGATGGTCAGCCTTCAAAATATAACGTGATTATTCACTGCTTAAGGATGAATTTATGCATCTGGAATACTGTGGGGAGTAACTCACCTCCTGACTCCCCAGAGCCTATCCGCCATCTACAAGGCACAAGTCAGGAGTGTGATGGAATACTCCCCACTTGCCTGGATGGGTGTAGCTCCAACAACACTCAAGAAGCCTGACACCATCCAGGACAAAACAGCCCATTGATTGGCACCAGATCTACAAACATTCAATCTCTCCACCACCGACACTCAGTAGCAGCAGTGTGTACTATCTACAAGAGGCACTGCAGCAATTCACCAAAGATCCTTAGACAGCACCTTCCAAACCCATGACCACTTCCATCTAGAAGGACAAGGAGAGCAGATAAATAAGAACACCACCACCTGCAAGTTCCCTCCAAGCTACTCACCATTCTGACTTGGAAATATATCGCTGTTCCTTCGCAGTCACTGGGTCAAAGTCCTGGAATTCCCTTCTTAATGGCATTGTGGGTCAACCCACAGAACATGGACTGCAGTGATTGATTCAAGAAGGCAGCTCACTACCACCTTCTCAAGGGCAGTTGGGGATGGGCAATAAATGCTGGCCAGCCAAACATGGGACATGCTGCCCATGTCCCACGAATGAATAAAAAAAAATCTGGCCAGGCCTTTCAACAAAAAAATACAAACGTTTTGCTATTACATTTCATGACCAGTATGCAAGGTGTCCTTTACACAATGCCCACTGATTCAGACAATCAACAGGGTTTTGTGAAAGGAATTCATGTTTGACTATTTTATTATAGTTTGATTTAGAAGGAACAAACAAGGTGCATAAAGGACAGCCTGTAGTCCAAAAGCATTTGATAATGCACCACATCAAAGGTTATTTCATAAAATCTGAACTCATGATGTAGGGGTAACATTTAGCATCCTAGAGGATTTATTAGTTAATAGGGAGGAGAGAGCAGGGATAAATAGGTCAGTTTCAGCTTAACAAGCTATAACCAGTGGAATGTCACAGGAATCAGTACTGGGGCTCCAACGATTTACAATCTATAAAAATGACTTGGATGAAGGAGCCAGATGTGTCATAGCTAAATTTACTGATGACACAAAGATCGGTAGGAAAGTAAGCTGTCAAGAGAGCATAAAGGGCTAGATTTTATGGCCTCGCTCATCCGGATACTGTAAAATCGCGCCCGAGGTCGATGGACCTTTCCATGGTCCCCCCTTCACCCGCTCCAATTCCCAGTGGCAGGCGGGGCAGCAAAAGTCCAGCCAAAGAGTCTACAAATTCATGTAGATAGGTTAGATGAGTGGGTAAAATATGACAGATGTAATACAATGTAGGAAAATGTGAACTGGTCCAATTTGACAGGAAGAATAACAAAGCAGCATTTTTTTAACTGGAAAGAGACTGCAGAGCTCTCTGGTACAGAGTCCAGGTACATGAAGTTAAGGCCGCAATCAGATCTGCCACGATCTTATCCATAGGTGAGGCAGACCTGTGGGGCCAAATGGCCCACTCTGCTCCTAATTTCTGTGTGCTAGGGTGGCACAGTGACACTGCTGCCTCATAGTATCAGGGGCTTGGATTCGATTCCTGGCTTGGGTCATTGTCTGTGTGAGGTCTGCACATTCTCCCCGTGTCTGCGTGGGTTTCCCCTGCGTGCTCCGGTTTCCTCCCACAGTCTGAAAGACGTGCCGGTTCGGTGCATTGCCATGCTAAATTCTCCCTCAGTGTACCTGAACAGGTGCCTGAGTGTGGTGACTTGGGGGTTTTCGCAGTGTTAATGTTAGCCTACTGGTGACACTAATAAAATAAACTAAACTAAAACTAAACTAATGTGTAGCAAAGCGAATGGCGCAAAACACTTGCTGTAGGACGCGTTTTACTATAATAAACAATGTTACATTAATTAGCAATTTACTGCCGTTGCCAACTGCCATCTTGAATAAAATTTCAAAGTTGGGTTTTAACAGTGTCCCAATGTCACCAGTAACGGGATGCACACGTGTCTTTCGTTACCTAAGGCTTTAAAGTTAAAACTTAGTCGAAACCCAGAACGGTTACGCCGGGACTGAACTAACCTTCTGCACTTGGTTTCTTCTGGTGGTTTTGTAAATAAATTGATCTGCTCAAACCTGTCCGAGTGCACGTTAAACATTCCGCCGAGCACGATGTCCCCATCCTTAGAAATGCCGGGTCGATAGAATTTTCCGCGAAGTCTACAGGTTAGCTCGTTGGTGCTCCACGTGAAAAGCACCATCAGAAGCAATCCAGTCGTTAGCGGCAACATTGTTGTGTGAAGCTATGCCACGAAGAGAATTCTATTTATCCTCTTTATAAACGGGAGATAATGGACCAATGGATTTCAAACGACGATAAAGTTATCCTCGCTGGGAAAAGAATGTTTGCCTCTGGGAAACAAAGCAATGTCTCAAACGTATAAAGATGCCTTTGCCACTACGCAATGTCCCATCACACCCCGTGTGTCAGTTTCTGAGTAATGACTGCATACCTCATTTGGCAATGAATCCCGTAGCCAAAAAGTACTACAGAAAAACTATAATTAATAAAGGAATTGAGTGAGAGGAGCAAGACGAGTTCGTAAGTTCAGCAAGACTGAGGGATCACAAATATTAGGAGCGAAAGTATTTACAGAGTTTCCAAGATGAATGTGTTTTAAGGTTGAACAAATAGGAGGAATGGCGAAATAGCATTTTGCGGGTTCCAGGAAGAGCAGGGGAAATGGGTGAAGTAGCAAATCCAAAATATTCTTTGGATAGCTTGAACGCAGAAGACTAAGCGTTGGTGAAATGAGTGCTAAAGGGATTCTGTCGGCTGGAAAATGAGGATGAATAGCAAATGGTTACATCTTATATATACTTATCAAACTGGACACTGACAATATGCAACCCGACACCAAGAGTAACTTGTTTTTTTCTTGGGCCCCCACAATTGTGAAATGGAGATTTCAGGCGGAGGAATAAAAGGGGTATTTGTGTTTAGTTAAGGGCCATTCTAAAAGATGAAACTACTCCCGGTGAACTTGAATCTCAATAATATAACCTGAAAAGGATCAAGCCAACGTTGTTTAAGAAAGGGCTGATGTCCTGATGAAGCTTTATTGAGAACAAAGATCTATTAAGAATCTCACCTCTAAAGACAATTTCGAAAGCATTACACGGTGATTTCCTGTGCAAATGAAAAGCGAGCACGCATGCTAAAACATAAGTGCGAACTGCTATGCGTTAAATAAAAGGAAGCAGAATGTCTATGTATTCTGCAATACCCGTTTGGATTCTTCCAGGACCATCCAGCTCCTGCCCTCATTACAATCTTGTTTCAAACATGGACAAAAGAGCTGAACTTAAGAGATGAGATGAGAGTGATTGCCCTTTACATCAAGGCAGCATTTAAAGTTAAGCACAATTGAAGTTAATGGGAATGGAGGTGGGCAATCCACTGCTTGGAGTCATACCAAGCATAAAGGGAAATGGTTGTGGTACTTGAAAGTTAATCATCACAGTCCAAGGAAATTGCTGCAGGGGTTGCTCAGGGTAGTGTCCAGGCCCAACCATCTCCAGCTGCTTCAGCATTGATCCTCCTTCCACTATCAGATCAGAAATGAGGTTGTTCATTAAGGATTGCACAATTTTCAGCACCATTCATGACTCATCAAATGCTGAAGCAGTCCATGTCCATATGCAATAAAACCTGGATAATATACAGGCTTGGGCTGGCAAGTGACAGGTTATAATCTACAACAAGAGAAAATCTTGACAGTCAATGGTATTACCATCGCTGAATCTCGTGCTATCAATATTCTGAAAGTTACCATTGACCAGAAACTGAATTGGACCTGGCAAATAAATACTGTGACAAAAAGAGCAGATCATAGACTGGACGGTTTGTGGTGAGTAACCCACCTTCTGACTCCCCAAAGCTTGTCTACCATCTCCAAGTCAGAGATATGATGGAATGCTCTCTACTTTTTTGGAACCATGCAGCTCCAACAACATTCAAGAAGTTCAACACCATCCAGGACAGAGCAACTAATTTGATTGGCACTCCCTCCATCACCAGCTCATAGTGACAGTGGTGTCTACTATTGACAAGGTGCACTGTAGCAATTTGTCTAGCCTCCTTCAACAGTACTGTCCAAATCTGTGACCTCTACCACCTGGAGGGAAGGGCCAACAGACACATGGGAACATCATGATCTGCAAATTCTCCTTAGGTTCTCCACCTTCCTGACTTGGAACTATATTGCCATTCCATCACTGTCAGTGGGTCAAAAATCAAGAACTCCCCCCACCCCCCCCAACAGCACCTACACTACATGCACTGCAGCGGTTCAAAAATGTAACTCACTACCGCCCTCTCAAAGACAATTAGGGATGGTCAAAAAATGCTGGCCTTGCTAGTGAAGCTCACATCGAGGAGGAGGTGTGTGTTACCTGTCCATCTTCAAATCATATATTTGGATCATTTAAATCCATTTCAGAGAACATTCATCTTACATTTCCAAAAATATGGCAACTCCAAAAATGTTGCTTAATATTGAGGTGGGATTATCAGCCTAGATTTAGCTCTTAATTTTCAGAATGGGATTTGAACCACCAAAACCTGTCATGAAGTGAGGGAACTTCCATTGAGCTGGCTAAACTTCTAAACTGACATCTAACTAAATAACTAGCATGAATTATTTGGTTCCATTTATGTGCTTGTCCTGAATAAATTTAACCGAATCTCACCATTGGTATAATAAAAAAAGATCGATTGGTTTTGTTACTCTCATAGATTTTGGCCCCATTGCCACCAACAATACCAGCAACAATGAGTTACCCCCATATTGAGGCCTGGTCCAGCTTCACGCACTTGTGTTCGTTCCTGCCCATTAGCAAGGGTGAAAGCAACTTTTGTCGCAAACTTGGGGGACCCACAAACATTGTGGATCCCTTAGATCAAAGTGATGTTCAGGGGAAAGCTGTCGCCCTTGTATTGAAAAAAATCATTATCTCTGCAAGGCAAAACAACCTAAGTTAAAACTGTGGACCAATCTCAGTTGATGTTGATCTGATAGTTCAGTTTTCTCAGAAAAGTCTTAACACCATGGAATATCAGCAAAATAAAGTTAATTAAAGCATGTAATCTGTTTTTTTAAAGTTATTGTTTAAAGTTTAAAGTTTATTTATTAGTGTCACAAGGAGGCATACACTAACACTGCAACGTTACTGTGAAAATCCCCTAGTTTATACAGATTTGTACAGTTGACACACAAGAATCCTTCTTATTGCTATCCAAAAATATATCTTTTGATTTTACTTTCATTTACTCATACAGCACAACATGTTGACAAAATATTTATTTTTAGTCCAAGTAGTTCTGCAGATACTTTGAAAAACCTCAACACCAATAGCATTGCATTTGTAAATGTCACAGATGTGATTTTAGTTTACCTTTAAGAAATGTATTATTAAATCATGCTCACAGCCTTAGGTGATGCCATTATTGGAAGAAAACACCATGGGCAGGTCAGATGACAGGAGTTCATTTTCAGTTTCAGTTTTGGGGGTTAGAGGTGAGACACATCAAGCTAAAAGAGAAGTCTCTCTCTCTCTCTCTCTCCCTGTTTTGTGTTTTGGAAATTCTGTTGCTTTTCTAAAGGGAGAAAATCTGCTGTTGTTGGGGGCTGGGACCAGAGTCTCTCCGGTGTTTTGGGAAGCTGATTTGTCTTCAAACTGTTCAGGGTGAATCCAGAGAACTGCAGGCTTCAACCAAAGAACTCAATTTCCAGTATCACATGAGCATTAGTCTGTGTTGTGTTAAACCGGTGAAAAGGGTCTTTTGTCTATGGGATTGGTTTGATTAAAACATTGTAAATATCTTTGTTAAGGGTTATACATTATTATGATTGTTTGTTTCTTGATTGTAATTGATAAACGTCTTGCTAATTTTCTTACTGTATGTGCTAACTATATTCTTAAATAAACTTTGTTTGATAAAAGTTTCCTATTGAGTCACTTGAATCATATCTAAAGTGAAACATCTAATGCTTATCTTAGCCAAATTCAAGATGCAAAACCTGTGATTCAGGCAGGCTTCATAAAGCACTTTGGAGTTTCTACCCTGAACCATAACACAGGTCAACCATGATATGTGAATGCATGATGACATGCTGGAAATGTAGCATAGGGAGAAACAGAGTTAGAGTTTCAGGTCTTCCAAACCCAGTCCCTCTCTCCACTGATGCTGCTTGACCTGCTGTGTATTTCCAACATTTTCTGTTTTGTTTCAGATTTCCAGCATCCGCAGCATTTTATTTTTGTATCGCATTTGGATGGGCACTTTAAGCAGTTAAATCGCATATTCTTCGCGACAGTTTCAATTCACATTTTAATGAAAAATCAAACATGGTTTTTGACCATTTTTTATATTTAACGTAATCACATTAATTCGCAAATTTTATGCAGAAACCTGATCAAATCCTCCTTCACCAAATGGTACAATGGCTGGGATTTTATTGGCTCGCACCACCCACTGAGGCCTCAATGGCTCGATTTCTCAGCTCTTGGGATTTTACGAGAGCCAGATTTCTGGCGTGGTCAGCCTCTCTCCGAAATGGGCAAGAAACTGAATAATTTATTTAAATGTAAATTTACATCTGTTTATTGAGCCCGGCACTGAATCGTCTGGGCTCACTTGCCTATATGGACTTATCGGGAGAGGTTCTCTCCCGCAAGCAAAACAATTGCTGTCCGTGAACGGGAAACAGTCTTGGCCTTGCTGATGTAACTGGAAGCCATTGAGGCACCCCAGGGAGGCTGAGAGCCAGGGCGTGTTCCTTGGGCTGTGACAGCCTGGAACTGTCACTCTGGCACCTTGGCACTGCTGGTCTGGCACCTGGGTAATGCCCACTGGGCAGAGTCAGGTGGCATGACCTATTGGGTAGGGCCTATGGGAATGGGGCCTATGGGACATGGCTTGAATTGGCGCAGGAATGAAGGGGACGGTGACTGAAAGGATGGCGCCTAAAAGGGGAGGGTACCCACTGCCACTCTGCAATGTGATCGGATTGAGGGGTGAGGGGGGCACAATCTGTCTGGGTGGTGGAGGGCGTGGCAGGGGCGCTGCATCTCATGTGGTGTGGGGCTCGCAATCAGCTGCGGACCACCACAATTACAGTGGGGGGTTAAGTTTGTGAGGCTGCCTGCCGCAACAGGGACCTGCCAGCTCTCTGTATGTCAGATCCCTGCTGTTGAAATGACGCATGTGCAGCATCAGTGGTCCGCTCATGCGCAATAGCTCCCACTACAGTTGCTATTGCGCATGTGTAGATACATAGAAATAGAAACATGGATGATAGGAGCAGTCGGAGGTAATTTGGCCCTTCGACCCTGCTCTGCCATTCATTAAGATCATGGCTGATTATCCAACTCAATAGCCTAATCCTGCTTTTTCCCCATAACCTTTGATCCCATTTGCCCCAAGTGCTATATCCAGCTGCCTCTTGAATACATTCAAAGTTTTGGCATCCTTTCTGTGGTAATGAATTCCACAGGCTCACCACTCTTTGGTTGAAGAAATGTCTCCTCACCTCCGTCCTAAATGATCTTCCCTGAATCCTCAGACTGTGACCCCTGGTTCTGGACTCCCCCACCATCAGGAATGGCCTCCCTGCATCTATCCTGTCTAGAATTTTATAAGTCTCTATAAGATCCCCCCCTCATTCGTCTGAACTCCAGCGAAAACAATCAGCCTGCACTCCCTCGAGAGCAAAAACTTCCTTCCTCAGAAAAGGAGACCAAAACTGCACACAATACTCCAGGTGTGGCCTCACCAAGGCCCTGTATAATTGCAACAATGCATCCCTCCTCCTTTACTTGAAACCACTCGCAATGAAGGCCAACATGCCATTTGCCTTCTTTACCGCCTGCTGCACCTGCATGCTTATCTTCAGTGACTGGTGGACAAGGAAATCTAGGTCCGGCTGCACACTCCCCTCTCCCAAATTACAGCCATTCAGGTAGTAATCTGCCTTCTTGTTTTTGCTGCCAAAGTGAATAACCTCACACTTATCCAAATTATACTGCATCTGCAATTGATTAGCCCACTTACCCAACCTGTCCAGATCATTCTGAAGGATCTCTGCATCCTCATCATTGGTATCCTCTGCAAACTTTGAGATATTACATTTTGTTCCCTCATCCAAATCATTAATATATATTGTGAATAGCTGGGATCCCAACACCGATCCCTGTGGCACTCCACTAGTTACTGCCTGCCAATTTGAAAAGCACCCATTAATTCCTACTCTTTGTTTCGTCTCTGCCAACCAGTTTTCTATCCATCTCAATACACTTCCTCCAATCCCATGCACTTTAATCTTGCACGATAATCTCTTGTGCGGGACTTTGTCAAACACTTTCTGAAAGTCCAAATATACCACATCTACTGGTTCCCCCTTGTCAACTCTACTAGTTACATCTTCAAAGAATTCCAACAGATTTGTCAAGCATGATTTCCCCTTCATAAATTCATGCTGAATCTGTCTGATCCTGCCACTGCTTTCTAAATGCTCTGCTATAAAGTCTTTCATGATGGATTCGAGAATTTTCCCCACTACCGGCACAGAGGTCTGTGCATGTGCAATAGCTCCCTCTGCAAGTTCACTGGTGAATTAAGCCCAGCCCACTGTCTGCAGCAGCTAGAAACAGTCTAACCCATATTTTCAATTACTACGTGCATAAGATTGGGCATGAAAACCCACCCAAAAAATGGATTAGGAACTCTCCCATTTTCAGGCTAGCTAGGCACTTAGAATCAATCACGTAAAATTCCACCCAGTATGAGTCTCGGTGGCCCTTTGTGCTGGTCATCCTTGGTCATCCTGACTCTACTCTCTCTCCATAGATGCTGTCAGATCTTCTGAGATTTACCAGCATTTTCAGTTTTTATTTCAGATTCCAGCATTTGCAGCATTTTGTTTTAACTGATAAGTGGAATTATCCCCTCCCCAACCCACCCATGCCACCACCCCCCTCCCTCCCCTCCCCCCACCCCTCAGTTTGTAAGGAAAGACAAAATGTTCAAACGTCGTTTTTGTGTTGCTACATTCGCTCCTCCCACTCTTCTGCTGAGATTTTGGCATAAAAGAAGTAAAACAAAACCGTTGAAAAAGCGATTGTTTTTACGTACAAGTTCCCATGGCTCCTCGGCTGAAGATATGGTGGATGAGTCACAAAACCGAAGCGGAAACTCACTTCCACATTTCAGGTGAAATTAGCAAGGTTACTGCAAATTCCTCTCCACAGGGGGGCAGCTGCTGTGAATTGACACCACCATCAAACAAAGATAGATAGTTAGATACCCTACAGTGCAGAAAGAGGCCCTTCGGCCCATCGAGTCTGCACCGACCACAATCCCACCCAGGCCCTATCCCCATATCCCACCCACTAATCCCTCTAACCTAGACATCTCAGGACTCGAAGGGGCAATTTTAGCATGGCCAATCAACCTAACCTGCACATCTTTGGACGGTGGGAGGAAACCGGAGCACCCGGAGGAAACCCACGCAGACACGAGGAGAATGTGCAAACTCCACACAGACAGTGACCCAAGCCAGGAATCGAACACAGGTCCCTGGAGCTGTGAAGCAGCAGTGCTAACCACTGTGCTACCGTGCCGCCCAAAGGACTGTTTGCCCTCACGGTGATGAATATTATTATGGATAAATACAAAATATAGTGTGGTAATTTATTATGGTAATTAATTCCACAATTTCGAATAGTTTAATGTTAGCAAACTGTTTGTTCTTTTTAATTGCTCTTCTGTGATTTTCAACATTGTCACAATAATACTATGCAGCGAGATGAATAATTCAGAAATTACATAGAATACACATCACAGGAATAAGTTTTAAGTTTATTTATTAGTGTCACAAGTAGGCTTGCATTAACACTGCAATGAACTTACTGTGAAAATCCCCTAGTCGCCACACTCCAGCATCTGTTCAGGTATGCTGAGGGAGAATTTAGCACGGCCAATCCACCTAACCAGCACGTCTTTCAGACTGTGGGAGGAAACTTGAGCACCCAGAGGAAACACACAAAGACATGGGGAGAATGTGCAGACTCTGCACAGTGACCTAAGTCAGGAATCGAACACTGGCTCTGTGAGGCTGCAGTTCTAGCCATTGTGTCACTGTGCTGCCCATTGGTTCCAAAAGCCCCAGCATATTTTCATCCTCGGCACCCTTACCTCCCAGCCTCATTCCTCTTTATTTAACTTCAACAACGTAACAGTTTTTGTTCCTCCCTTGTGTGTTTAACTAGCTCTCTCTTAAATGCATTGCTGCTATTCACCTCTACTTTGCCTCCTGCTCACAAGTTCCCTCACCAATCCCCCCGGTGCATAAGTTCCTACTATATTTACTACTTGATTTATTGGGACCTATCTTATATTAATGACTCCTGATCTGTTCTCCCCACATGTTTGTGCAGTTCCAGCCATTATGATAAATGTTTAACAAATTAGCAATTTACTGTTTCTGCAAATTATCACCCTGAACAGGAAAGGAACGCACTGAGCAAAATGTAAATTCTGACAGCATGCATGTGTGAACATACATGATCAGGATAGGGCTCAGGTGAGGGCCTGGGTAAGATACTCTATTACAGAGTCGGTGCAGACTCGATGGGCCAAATGGCCTCCTCCTGTACTGTCGCGATTCGACGGATACGCACACAGGGTTTTTATCTTAAAACGTAATCCAAACTTCGAACGGTCGCACCAAAACTGAACTAACCTTCCGCATCCGGTTTCTTCCGGTAGATAAATTGAGCTATTCGAATGCACATCAAAGAACCCTCCAGGCACCATGTCACCGCCCTTAGATATGTTAGACAGGTGAAATCTTTCCCGAAGCTTGCCTGACCCCCGTTCAAAGAAAAGCAGTCAATATAAGTTGCAATATCGCAGTATTGAAGATAACCATCACTCAAGACTTCTGTTTATGCCTTCTCTATCGCGCTCTCTGAAGGTAGATTCCTGGAGTGCTAGATTTCAAATTGCAAGAAAGATACCTATAGAGGAAACCTCCACCACTTGTCAATATGCCTGCTTCCGGGAAATTAATTAATATTCCACGCGAAAACATGCGCCTTTGTGACGGCTGAATTCTCACTGATATGTCTCCCAGTGCTAGTTACTCCATGGGCAGCGAATGGCCCATTTGTCAATGAAGCCTAAAGCCAAAAATAACAAAAGTGGAATGAGGAAATGATGCGGATTGTACATTAATGCCAATGCTCATAAATTCAGAAAGACCAATGTAAATCAAATTGTTCCAGAATTAAAATACTACGGAGATAAATATTTACAAAGCTGGAAGGGGGAAGGATGGTTGAACAAGTACAAAAACGAAGTCAAAATATTTTGCTGGTGCCATGTGGGTAAGGGAAGAAAATGCACTGACATGTACAAAACGCAATTCCAAAATACCTTATTTTATTGTAAATGCAAAATAATCAGACAATTAGGTTACGGCACACTGGTTAGCACTGCTGCCTCACTGCGCCACGGACCCGGGTTTTATTCCTGGCTTGAGTCATTATCTAGAGTCATAGAGGTTTACAGCATGGAAACAGGCCCTTCGGCCCAACTTGTCCATGCCGCCCTTTTTTTTAAAACTCAATTGCCCTCATTTGGCTCATATCCCTCTATACCCAGCGTACCCATGTAACTATCTAAATGCTTTTTAAAAGACAAAATTGTACCCGCCTCTACTACTACCTCTGGCAGCTTGTTCCAGACACTCGTCACCCTCTGTGTGAAAAAATTGCCTCTCTGGACCCTTTTGTATTTCTCCCCTCTCAACTTAAACCTATGCCCTCTAGTTTTAGATTCCTCTACCTTTGAAAAGATGTTGACTGGCTTATCTATGCCCCTCATTATTTTATAGACTTCCATAAGGTCACCCAGTCTGACCTGTATGTGACTCCAGATC
Source organism: Mustelus asterias (assembly GCF_964213995.1). Taxonomy (NCBI): domain Eukaryota; kingdom Metazoa; phylum Chordata; class Chondrichthyes; order Carcharhiniformes; family Triakidae; genus Mustelus; species Mustelus asterias. Next base: position 9,159,749 of record NC_135803.1, read on the forward strand.
CAAAGCAATGTGGTTGGCTCGTAAACATCTATCTCAGGTGGCCCAACCAGCCATTAAGTTTAAGGACAATTAGGGATGGGCAACAAATGCTCACTTTGCGAGCAATGATACCCATGTCTCATGGAAGAATAAACAAAACTAATGTTTGTTCATCTGTATGTTCAACTTGATGTGGTGCCTTAAAGCTTTAACTTTAAAATGTATTTATTAGTGTCATAAGTAGGCTTACACTGCAATGAAGTTACTGTGAAAGTCCCCTAGTCACCACACTGCAGCGCCTGTTTGCGTACACTGAGGGAGAATTTAGCATGGCCAATGCAACTAACCAGCACACCTTTCAGACTGTGGGAAGAAACCAGAGCACTTGGAGGAAACTCATGCAGACACAGAAACAACATGTAGACTCCACACTTCCTTAAAAGTGGAGTCACAGGTGGACAGAGTGATGAAGAAGGCATTCGGTATGCTTGGTTTCATCGGTCAGAACATTGAATACAGGAGTTGGAATGTCTTGTTGAAGTTGTACAAGACATTGGTAAGGCCACACTTGGAATACTGTGTGCAATTCTGGTCACCCTATTATAGAAAGGATATTATTAAACTAGAAAGAGTGCAGAAAAGATTTACTAGGATGCTACCAGGACTTGAGGGATTGAGTTATAAGAGGGGTTGGATAGATTGGGACTTTTTTCTCTGGAGCATAGGAGGCAGAGGGTGGTGAGTGTCTGGAGCAAGCTGCCAGAGGCAGTAGTAGAGGCTGGTACGATTTTGTCTTTTAAGAAATGTTTAGACAGTTACATGGGTAATATGGGTATAGAGGGATATGGGCCAAACGTGGGCAATTGGGACTACCTTAGTGGTTAAAAAAAGGCGGCATGGACAAGTTGGGCTGAAGGGTCTGTTTCCATGCTGTAAAACTCTATGACTCTATGACTGGGTTAGGACAGCAGATTACCTTCCTTAAGGTCATAAGCCAACCAGATGCTTTTTATGACAATAGTTGACATGGTCACTATTACTTAAACTACTTTCATATTCCAGATTAATTAATTAATTCTTTTTAAATTCCACCAGCTGCCCAGGTAGAATGAGAATCCGTTTTCCCAGAGTATTAAACTGGGTCTCTGGATTACTAGCCCAGTGACAATACAACTACACCACCACCTTCCCACTCTGAAACCCACCTATCTTTATTGTGCATGTTTGTCTGAGAGCCTTGACAAATAGATTCAGTAGATCAGCAGGGTATTTGTTTCGGCAAGTGAAATGAATTGGTGACTTTGCCTAATTGATATTTTTAGGTGTTTATACTACATTGTTCTTCTCTGGTCTCATTTGTTAATTTCTCAAAGGTTAATTTGGACTAACTTAAGATGTGTGAAATGCTTCAAGACTATCTAATGGATTTTTTGATGATCTGTCTAATTGGCACCTTTTATAGGGCTGTAGCAGCAGCAGTTTCTTCTTCTAAATATTTCTGAATGAATTTTCTTTCTCACGACTTCCACACTTGCTTTTGTTATTGCTATTGCTCATTGCTTTTGTATGTACTGGGTGACTGGGCATGGGAAGGGCATGGGTTGACATTGAATTGGCATGGTGAATACATGGTAGTAGCTTGGGATATGAGTGGGCAGTAAGTTGCCATGGACAGTAGTGAGGATTGACTGTGGAGATGAGTTGGTGGTAAGTTGGCATGGACAGTATGAGAGACAATTATCAGTGGCGAGGGGTATGAGTTGGCATTCAATTTGCATCAGTAAGAAGTCTAACAACACCAGGTTAAAGTCCAACAGGTTTATTTGGTAGCAAACGCCACTAGCTTTCAGAGCGTGCTGCTCCTTCGTCAGGTGGAGTGGAAGATCTGCTCACAAACAGGGCATACAGAGACACAAACTCAATTTACAGAATAATGATTGGAATGCGAGTCTTTACAGCTAATCAAGTCTTAAAGGTACAGACAATGTGAGTGGAACAAGCATTAAGGACAGGTTAAAGAGACGTGTATTGCCTCCAGACAGGACAGCTAGTGAGATTTTGCAAGTCCAGGCAAGTTGTGGGGGTTACAGATAGTGTGACATGAACCCAAGATCCCGGTTGACGCTGTCCTCATGTGTGCGTAACTTGGCTATCAGTTTCTGCTCAGCGACTCTGTGTTGTCGTGTGTCGTGAAGGCCGCCTTGGAGAACGCTTACCTGAAGATCAGATGTCGAATGCCTATGACCGCTGAAGTGCTCCCCAACAAAAAGAGAACAATCTCGCCTGGTGATTGGCGAGTGGTGTTCATTCATCCGTTGTCGTAGCGTCTGCATGGTTTCCCCAATGTACCACGCCTCGGGACATCCTTTCCTGCAGCGTATCAGGTAGACAATGTTGGCTGAGTTGCAAGCGTATGTACCGTGCACCTGGTGGATGAAGGCATCTGTGTCGATGATCTGGCCCGTCCTACAGAGGTTGCTGTGGCAGGGTTCTGTGGTGTCGTGGTCACTGTTCTCCTGAAGGCTGGGTAGCTTGCTGCGGACAATGGTCTGTTTGAGGTTGTGTGGTTGTTTGAAGGCAAGGAGTGGGGGTGTGGGGATGGCCTTGGTGAGATGTTCGTCTTCATCAATGACATGTTGAAGGCTCCGGAGGAGATGTCATAGCTTCTCCACTCTGGGGAAGTACTGGACGACGAAGAGTACTCTGTCCACCATGTCCCGTGTTTATCTTCTGAGGAGGTCGGTGCGGTTTTTCGCTGTGGCGCGTCGGAACTGTCGATCGATGAGTCGAGCGCCATATCCTGTTCTTATGAGGGCATCTTGCAGCGTCTGGAGGTGTCTGTTGTGATCCTCCTCACCCGAGCAGATCCTGTGTATATGGAGGGCTTGTCCATAGGGGATGGCTTCTTTAACGTGTTTAGGGTGGAAGCTGGAGAAGTGGAACATCGTGAGGTTATCCGTGGGCTTGCGATGCAGTGAGGTGCTGAGGTGACCGTCCTTAATGGAGATGCGTGTGTCCAAGAATGCAACCGATTCTGGAGAGTAGTCCATGGTGAGTCTGATGGTGGGATGGAACTTGTTGATGTCATCATATCGTTGTTTCAGTGATTGTTCACCATGAGTCCAAAGGAAGAAAATATCATCGATGTATCTAGTGTATAGCATCGGTTGAAGGTCCTGTGTGGTGAAGAAGTCTTGGTCGAACCTGTGCATGAAGATGTTGGCACATTGAGGTGCGAATTTGGTCCCCATAGCTGTTCCATGTGTCTGGATGAAGAACTGGTTGTTGAAGGTGAAGACACTGTGGTCCAGGATGAAGCGGATGAGTTGTGAAATTGCATATGGAAACTGGCAGTTGTCGGCGTTGAGTGCTGAGGCAGTTGCAGCAATGCCATCATCGTGGGGATGCTGGTGTAGAATGCCGAGACATCCATTGTGACAAGGAGTGCTCCTGGTTCAACTGTTCCATGTGTGCTGAGTTTCTGTAGAAGTCCGTAGTGTCGCGACAAAAGCTGGGGGTTCTTTGTACAATGGGATTCAGGATGCCCTCGACATAGGCGGAGAGGTTCTCGCACAGGGTCCCATTGCCCGATATGATGGGATGGCCGGATGTATTTGCCTTGTGTATCTTCGGGAGGCAGTAGAGATCTCCAACGTGGGGAGTACGTGGGATGAGAGCACGGAGGGTGTTCTGAAGGTCCGGATCAAAGGTCTTGATCAGAGTGTTGAGTTGACGGGTGTGTTCTTTGGTCGGATCTGCGGGTAACTGTCTGTAGTGTCCCTCGCTGTTCAGTTGTCGGTACACTTCTTTACAGTAATCCATTCTGTTCAGTATGAACATCCTTTGTGTGCTGGTTTGATGACAATGTTGCAGTTGGTCTTGAGAGTGCAGAGGGCGTTGCGTTGTGCTTGGGTGATGTTCGGGGCTGTCTTGTGAGTGCGGCTGATGAACTTAGTGTTGCCGCACCTCCTGATGGCTTGGGCATACATGTCGAGTCGAGGGCAGCGGCCTTCCGGAGGAGTCCAATTCGACACTTTCCTCTTCGGATGCACTGCGGATCTCTCTGTCGGCTGTTCCAGTTCATTGGCTGTCTCATTGTGTTCGCTGTTGGCCTCTTGGGGTTTGTGGAAGAACTCCTGCAGCCTCATTCACCTGATGAATTCCTCTGTGTCTGGTGCGCGACTGATGGGGTCTATTTTGGTGGTGGAGCAAAAATTGAGCCCTCGGCTGAGAACTTCGATTTCATCTGGTTGAAGTGTGTCATCCGGCAAGTTGACAATGGACTTCCCTGTAGTGGTACTGTTTTCTACTGTGGTACTGGGGGAGGCTTGGTTGCTGCTGGTGGTGATGCCAAGTTTCTCAAGTTTCCTGTTCTTGGTGTGCATGTAGATGGTGTAGTTCCTTTGTCTCGTCTGCTTGGCAGAGTTTCGCAGGTGGTCTGCGTCCTGAGCGCAAGTTGAGAATCTGGATTCTATCTTGGTTTCCAGGCTGCAACGTTTGCTGTAGAGCTGGTGCATGAGGTGGTTGAGGAGTGTGAGAGAGGTGCGATGGCAAAGTCTCTCAGCGTCGTCTGTGTTTTAGGTTGACCTGAGTGGGTTCGTGATCTGCAGTCCTTTCGGTATCTTGTCTGCTTTCTTGCATCTTTGTAGAAACTTGATGTCTGTGTCAATATGCATGATCTTTTTAGAGATCCTCTCCACTTGGAGCCGACAGTTTGTGGTGTCGATGGTAGTCATGATGTGGAGATGCCGGCGTTGGACTGGGGTAAACACAGTAAGAAGTCTAACAACACCAGGTTAAAGTCCAACAGGTTTATTTGGTGGCAAACGCCACTAGCTTTCGGAGCGTGCTGCTCCTTCATCAGGTGGAGTGGGAGATCTGCTCACAAACAGGGCATACAGAGACACAAACTCAATTTACAGAATAATGATTGGAATGCGATTCTTTACAGTTAATCAAGTCTTAAAGGTACAGACAATGTGAGTGGAGAGAGCATTAAGCACAGGTTAAAGAGATGTGTATTGTCTCCAGACAGGACAGCTAGAGAGATTTTGCAAGTCCAGGCAAGTTGTGGGGGTTACAGATAGTGTGACATGAACCCAAGATCCCGGTTGAGGCCGTCCTCATGTGTGCGGAACTTGGCTATCAGTTTCTGCTCAGTGACTCTGCGTTGTCGTGTGTTGTGAAGGCCACCTTGGAGAACGCTTACCCGAAGATCAGAGGCCGAATGCCTATGACCGCTGAAGTGCTCCCCAACAGGAAGAGAACAGTCTTGCCTGGTGATTGTCGAGCGGTGTTCATTCATCCATTGTCGTAGCATCTGCATGGTTTCCCCAATGTACCACGCCTCGGGACATCCTTTCCTGCAGCGTATCAAGTAGACAATGTTGGCTCAGTTGCAAGAGTATATACCGTGTATCTGGTGGATGGTGTTCTCACGTGAGATGATGGCATCCGTGTTGATGATCTGGCACGTCTTGCAGAGGTTGCTGTGGCAGGGTTGTGTGGTGTCATGGCCACTGTTCTCCTGAAGGCTGGGTAGTTTGCTGCGGACAATGGTCTGTTTGAGGTTGAGCGGTTGTTTGAAGGCAAGCAGTGGGGGTGTCGGGATGGCCTTGGCGAGATGTTCGTCTTCATCAATGATATGTTGAAGGCTCTGGAGGAGATGTCGTAACTTCTCCGCTCCGGGGAAGTACTGGACGACGAAGGGTATTCTGTCCACCGTGTCCCGTGTTTGTCTTCTGAGGAGGTGTGTGCGGTTTTTCGCTGTGGCGCATCGGAACTGTCAATCGATGAGACAAGCACCATATCCTGTTCTTATGAGGGCATCTTTCAGCATCTGGAGGTGTCTGTTGCGATCCTCCTCATCCGAGCAGATCCTGTGTATACGGAGGGCTTGTCCGTCAGAAGGTTGGTTAGGGCAAGTTTAGGGCCAGTTATAGATGGCAGAGGGAAGTTATGTGTGGAACCGGAGGAGATTGGTGAAGCATTGAACCAATATTTCTCTTCGGTGTTCACGCAAGGGGACATGAATATAGCTGAGGAGGACACTGGGTTGCAAGGGAGTAGAATAGACAGTATTACAGTTGATAAGGAGGATGTGCAGGATATTCTGGAGGGTCTGAAAATAGATAAATCCCCTGGTCCGGATGGGATTTATCCAAGGATTCTCTGGGAGGCAAGAGAAGTGATTGCAGAGCCTCTGGCTCTGATCTTCAGGTCGTCGTTGGCCTCTGGTATAGTACCAGAAGATTGGAGGTTAGCGAATGTTGTCCCATTGTTTAAGAAGGGGAACAGAGACTTCCCCGGGAATTATAGACCGGTGAGTCTCACTTCTGTTGTCGGCAAGATGTTGGAAAAAATTATAAGGGATAGGATTTATAGTTATTTGGAGAGTAATGAATTGATAGGTGATAGTCAGCATGGTTTTGTGGCAGGTAGGTCGTGCCTTACTAACCTTATTGAGTTTTTTGAGAAAGTGACCAAGGAGGTGGATGGGGGCAAGGCAGTGGACGTGGTATATATGGATTTTAGTAAGGCGTTTGATAAGGTTCACCATGGTAGGCTTCTGCAGAAAATGCAGATGTATGGGATTGGGGGTGATCTAGGAAATTGGATCAGGAATTGGCTAGCGGATAGGAAACAGAGGGTGGTGGTTGATAGTAAATATTCATCATGGAGTGCGGTTACAAGTGGTGTACCTCAGGGATCTGTTTTGGGGCCACTGCTGTTTGTAATATTTATTAATGATCTGGATGAGGGTATAGTTGGGTGGATTAGCAAATTTGCTGATGACACCAAAGTCGGTGGTGTGGTAGACAGTGAGGAAGGGTGTCGTAGTTTGCAGGAAGACTTAGACAGGTTGCAAAGTTGGGCCGAGAGGTGGCGGATGGAGTTTAATGCGGAGAAGTGTGAGGTAATTCACTTTGGTAGGAATAACAGATGTGTTGAGTATAGGGCTAACGGGAGGACTTTGAATAGTGTGGAGGAGCAGAGGGATCTAGGTGTATGTGTGCATAGATCCCTGAAAGTTGGGAATCAAGTAGATAAGGTTGTTAAGAAGGCATATGGTGTCTTGGCGTTTATTGGTAGGGGGATTGAATTTAGGAGTCGTAGCGTTATGTTGCAACTGTACACAACTCTGGTGCGGCCGCACTTGGAGTACTGTGTGCAGTTCTGGTCCCCACATTACAGGAAGGATGTGGAGGCTTTGGAGAGGGTGCAGAGGAGGTTTACCAGGATGTTGCCTGGTATGGAGGGGAGATCCTATGAGGAGAGGCTGAGGGATTTGGGATTGTTTTCGCTGGAAAGGCGGCGGCTAAGGGGGGATCTTATTGAAACATATAAGATGATTAGAGGTTTAGATAGGGTGGATAGTGATAGCCTTTTTCCTCTGATGGAGAAATCCAGCACGAGGGGGCATGGCTTTAAATTGAGGGGGGGTAGTTATAGAACCGATGTCAGGGGTAGGTTCTTTACCCAGAGGGTGGTGAGGGATTGGAATGCCCTGCCAGCATCAGTAGTAAATGCGCCTAGTTTGGGGGCGTTTAAGAGATCCGTAGATAGGTTCATGGATGAAAAGGAATTGGTTTAGGTTGGAGGGTCACAGTTTTTTTTTTTAACTGGTCGGTGCAACATCGTGGGCCGAAGGGCCTGTTCTGCGCTGTAATGTTCTATGTTCTATGTTCTATGTTCTATGTAGGGGATGGCTTCTTTGTGTTTAGCGTGGAAGCTGGAGAAGTGGAGCATTGTGAGGTTATCCGTGGGCTTGCAATACAGTGAGGTGCGGAGGTGACCGTCCTTAATGGAGATGCATGTGTCCAAGAATGCAACCGATTCCGGAGAGTAGTCCATGGTGAGTATGTTTCGTCGTCCAGTACTTCCCCGGAGCGGAGAAGCTACGACATCTCCTCCGGAGCCTTCAACATGTCATTGATGAAGACGAACATCTCGCCAAGGCCATTCCCACACCCCCACTTCTTGCCTTCAAACAACCGCACAACCTCAAACAGACCATTGTCCGCAGCAAACTACCCAGCCTTCAGGAGAACAGTGACCATGACACCACACAACCCTGCCACAGCAACCTCTGTAAGATGTGTCGGATCATCGACATGGATGCCATCATCTCACGTGAGAACACCATCCACCAGGTACACGGTACATACTCTTGTAACTTGGCCAACGTTGTCTACCTGATACGCTGCAGGAAAGGATGTCCCGAGGCGTGGTACATTGGGGAAACCATGCAGACGCTACGACAATGGATGAATGAACACTCGACAATCACCAGGCAAGACTGTTCTCTTCCTGTTGGGGAGCACTTCAGTGGTCACGGGCATTCGGCCTCTGCTCTTCGGGTAAGTGTTCTCCAAAGCGGCCTTCACGACACACGACAACGCATAGTCGTGAGCAGAGACTGATAGCCAAGTTCCGCACACATGAGGACGGCCTCAACCGGGATCTTGGGTTCATGTCACACTATCTGTAACCCCCACAACTTGCCTGGACTTGCAAAATCTCTCTAGCTGTCCTGTCTGGAGACAATACACATCTCTTTAACCTGTGCTTAATGCTCTCTCCACTCACATTGTCTGTACCTTTAAGACTTGATTAGCTGTAAAGAATCACATTCCAATCATTATTCTGTAAATTGAGTTTGTGTCTCTGTATGCCCTGTTTGTGAGCAGATCTCCCACTCCACGTGACGAAGGAGCAGCACGCTCCGAAAGCTAGTGGTGTTTGCTCCCAAATCAACCTGTTGGACTTTAACCTGGTGTTGTTAGACTTCTTACAGGGGAGGTCCCAGAGGATTGGAGAATAGCCAATGTTGTTCCTTTGTTTAAGAAGGGTAGCAAGAATAATCCAGGTAATTACAGGCCGGTGAGCCTTACATCAGTGGTAGGGAAATTATTGGAGAGGATTCTTCAAGACAGGATTTATTCCCACTTGGAAATAAGTAGGCGTATTAGTGAGAAGCAACATGGTTTTGTGAAGGGGAGGTCGTGTCTCACGAACGTGATTGAGTTTTTCGAGGAAGTGACGAAGATGATTGATAAGGTTAGGGCAGTGGATGTTGTCTACATGGACTTCAGTAGGGCATTTGACAAGGTCCCTCATGGCAGACTGGTGCAGAAGGTGAAGTCACATGGGATCAGAGGTGAGCTGGCATGGTGGATACAAAACTGGCTCGGTCAGAGAAGACAGAGGGTAGCAATGGAAGGGTGTGTTTCTGAATGCAGGGCTGTGACAAGTGGCGTTCCTCAGGGATCAGTGCTGGGACCTTTGCTGTTTGTAATATATATAAATGATTTGAAGGAAAATGTAACTGGTTTGACTAATAAGTTTGCGGACAACACAAAGTTTGATTGATATGTGGATAGCGATGAGGAACATCAGAGGATACAGCAGGATATAGATCGGTTGGAGACTTGGGTGGCGAGATGGCAGATGGAGTTTAGAAATCATAGAAGAAATCATAGAAACCCTACAGTGCAGAAGGAGGCCATTCGGCCCATCGAGTCTGCACCGACCACAATCCCACCCAGGCCCTACCCCCACATATTTACCCGCTAATCCCTCTAACCTACACATCCCAGGACTCTAAGGGGCAATTTTTAACCTGGCCAATCAACCTAACCCACACATCTTTGGACTGTGGGAGGAAACCGGAGCACCCGGAGGAAACCCACGCAGACACGAGGAGAATGTGCAAACTCCACACAGACAGTGACCCGAGCCGGGAATCGAACCCGGGACCCTGGAGCTGTGAAGCAGCAGTGCTAACCACTGTGCTACCGTGCCGCCTGGACAAATGTGAGGTCATGCATTTTGGAAGGTCTAATACAGATAGGAAATATATAGTAAATGGCAGAACCCTTAAGAGTATTAATAGGCAAAGGGATCTGGGTGTACAGGTACACAGGAAACTGAAAGTGGCAATGCAGTGGAGAAGGTAGTCAAGAAGGCATACGGCATGCTTGCCTTCATCAGCTGGGGCAGAAGGATGTGGCGGCTTTGGAGAGGGTACAGAAAAGATTTACCAGGATGTTGCTTGGTATGGAGGGCATTAGCTATGAGGAGAGGTTGGAGAAACTTGGTTTGTTCTCTCTGGAACAACGGAGGTTGAGGGGCAACCTGATAGAAGTCTACAAGATTGTGAGAGGCATGGACAGAGTGGATGGTCAGAACTTTTTCCCAGAGTGGAAGAGTCAATTACTAAGGGGCACAGGTTTAAGGTGCGAGGAGCAGGGTTTGAAGGAGATGTACGAGGCAGATTGTTTACACAGAAGGTGGTGGGTGCCTGGAACTCGTTGCCGGGGGAGGTAGTGGAAGCGGGTACAGTAGTGACTTTTAAGGGACGTCTTGACAAATGCATGTGTAGGATGGGAATAGAGAGATATGGTCCCCGGAAGGGTAGGGGGTTTTAGTTAAGTTGGGCAGCATGGTCGGTGCAGACTTGGAGGGCTGAAGGGCCTGTTCCTGTGCTGTAATTTTCTTTATTCTTTGTTCTTTGAGTGGCTGGGGGCATGATTTTACATGAGCTGGCTTGGAGGATGTAAAGGATCATGGGACTGGGGAGGTGAGGTGATGTGAGGTGGGAGGGCTAGAGACTCCAACTGCTTTTCTTTTATAACTGGGAATGAATCCATCTGGGATCTGCTCCCAGGGTTGGCTGGCCTGATTCCATCCCGCACCATTCCTGCAGCAAGAGAATTGTGTGTGACTTGGTGTTTTAAACTGAGGTTGGTCTGGGAAATCCCCCAATTCAAGCTACCTGCGCCAGTACGGAAAATCTGGCATGTACTCTTGACATCCTGTTTCTTCTCATATATCTGTAATGAATCCTGATATCCGATTGGAATGGAAAAACCCAGTGGAATTTCCATTTATATATAAGAATCCTTCAGCCCTCTCCGAAATAAACGCCATATGGTTAAAAGGAGTATTATTCCTGCTTTCTCAGCATCTGAGTCGCATGTTTTCCTTACACACTGACTCCCTGTAGAAAAGATGTGAACTTTAAAACATTCTACAGAACAGCACTGCATCATCACATCTTCCCCTGAAAAAAAATGAATCAACAATATGAAAAGAAGGCTTCAATTTTCCAAAGACTCTAGTTTTCACAGTATTAGTACTCTATAAGATCATATCTTATTACGTCTAAGCATGCAAATTCAATAGTAATATAGTTCAGTTCAGTATTTCTTTTCCAACATTGAATGTTCCCTCTTTCTTTCACATCAAAGTCGCGATAAAGCATCTGCAATCACATTCCCTCTTCCTGCCGCATGTATAATCTTCAATTTAAATTGCTGTAATAATAAGCTCCATCTAAACAGTCTTGTATTTTCATCTCTAAACTTCTCCAGAAATTTCAGTGATTATGTTCAGTGTACATAATTGTCTCTGATGAATTTTTTGGCAACATATATGTTAAAAGGCTGCAATGCCAACACGAAGCTCAATGTCTCAAAGAACAAAGAAAAATACAGCACAGGAACAGGCCCTTCAACCCTCCAAGCCCGTGCTGATCTAAACTAACTAAACTAAAACAATCCTTCTTCCTTACTCTGTCTGTATCCCTCTATTCCCTCTCTATTCAGTAGCCATCCACATGCCTCTTAAATGTTGCTAATGTGCCTGCTTCCACCATCTCTTCTGGCAGTGCGTTCCAAGGCACACACCAGTCTCTGCATGAAAAACTTCCCCCGCCCATCTCCCTTAAATTTTTGCCCTCTCACCATGAGCCTGTGCCCCTTTCCAATTGACACTTCCGCCCTGGGAAAAAGCCTTTGAATATCCACCTTGTCTATACCTCTCATAATTTTATCTGATCTCTCCTCAGCCTCTTTCTTTTCAGTGAAAATAATCCTAGTTTATTCAACCTCTCCTCATAGCCAAAGCCCTCGAGACCAGGCAACATCCTGGTGAACCTTCTTTGCACTCTCTCCAAAGCTTCCACATCCTTCTAGTAGTGTAGTGAACAGAACCGCACGCAAAAATCCAAATGCAGCCTAACCAAGGTTTTATATAGCTGCAACATGATTTGCCAACTCTTGTACTCAATGCCCAGGCCAGTGAAGGCAAGTGTGCCATATGCCTTCTTAATCAGCTTGACCTCAACATCTGCCATGCCCTTCTCCTTGGTGAATACCGAGACAAAGTACCCATTAAGGATCTCACCCACTTCCTGTGGCTCTGTACATAACTCCCCTCCATTGTCCTTCTCTTGATACTCTCTTGCTGCTAATACATCCATAAAAAGCCTTGGGATTCTCTTTGACTCGGTTTGGTAAAGTCACTTCATGGCTCCTTTCAGCCCTCCTAATTCCATGTTAAGTTTCTTCCTGCTTTCTCGAAACTCCTCAAGGGCTTCATCAGTTTTTAGTTGCCTGGACCTATTGTATGCTTCTTTTTACCTTTTGACGAAGCTTACAATTTCCCTTGTCATCCTTGGTTCCTAAATCCTGCTATTTGTATCCTTCATTTTTGCAAGAACATGCCTGCCCTTCTCTTCAATCAACTGGCCTTCAAAAGTCTCCAACATACCAAAAGTGGATTTGCCCTCAAATAGCCATTCACAATCCACATTCCCCAGTTCCTGTCTATTTTGGATATATTTGGCCCTCGTCCAATTAAGCAGCCTCACCTGTAAGTCAAGTTTGGTAATTAAATTTGCTTGTCCCATCTTTTCAATAGTCTTCCAATCGAGAAAAAAGATATGAATCTGACTTCATAACCGCATTGCTTTTTCTATACTCCACACATAATGATTGTGTACCATTTTGTTTCAGTACAATCACAATGGGGTAGCTCCAATCACTGCAACTCACTTCAATGATATAATTCTTAAGCATGCTTTCAATCTCCTTTTTGACTTGTGCCAACTTTAGTGATTTGAGTCTGTACGGATGTTGCTTAATTGGAACAGCATTTCCTACATCTGCATCATGCACAATTAATTTGATACTTCCCATTTGTTCCCACAAGTAGTTTTATGTGATTGAAATAACTCTTTCAGGTCATTTCAATTTTACTTGGGTAGGTAATTCGATAATTTATTCCAATATCTGATTACTTTCTCATTATCCAATCTAATTTGAGGAATGCCAAATTCAGAATCATCTGGATTTGTTTCTTCACATTGAGTTGTAATAACTAACACATCCTTCTTCTGCTTTTCTTCCCTATCAAAATACCGTTTGAGCATATTCACATGACACACTCAGTTTTCCTTCTATCTGGCATTCTTATCAAATAATTCACCTCATTTAATGGACCGCTACTCTAACAATTAATTCCACATGTTACCACCTTTTCTGGCAATACTCCTTCCAAACTATATATCTCTTCATCTCTCCCCATTAAAGATTGATTGTCCCTGTATTCCTAACATCTTAACCTCCTTACCTAGTCCTCCTCGTACACATGAATAAACTGTACCCTCATAAATAAAAATTTTAAATAAACCTGACACCTGCTTATCATCCTCCCTCTGAACAGGTTGTACATTCTTCTGCATCTCTTCAGCTATAACCATGGTTTCCTTTGCCAGTTTAACAAACCCTACTAGCTTATCCTGTTTTAACACGTCTGTCTTCCCAATCCTTTTCTTAAACCAGCAACACAGCAACTTGGTGTGGGCAACTTAATTGCAATAAAAACATTTAAGGTTTCCAAACTCTTACACCCTCATATGTTTCCTTTTTAACCTGAGGCAAATTATCCTTACCATCTTCAACAAGACCTCCTTTGTCTTGACCACCCGCAGATTTCTCTTTTCCCCAGTTTCAATCCCTCACGGATTGAACATAATGTTCAAAATGAAACATTGATTTATGAAGTAACTCCTCAAAACCATCTGCCATTTTTGCTGCCAGTCTCACTGTTTTCACCCTTTGCTCTTCCACCATTTAAGTTTTTTTTTCAGCTCCTGAAGTTCAAATGCTCTCCCTTTTATTTTCTTTTTTCTCTGTCATTGCATTTCTCTCTCTTTCTCTCTTCCCTTTGCTTCTAATTCCAAGTCAGGCTGTCTCATTTCCTTTTCTTGTTGCAACTGTTTAACTTTAAATTCAATTGTCGCCAATTCCAATGCTTCAGACTGTGTCTCTGGCAAAGTTAAATGCTCAGCTACCATGGAAATTATCTCTGCCTTCCTTGCCCCTTCAGATACAGTTAACTGCTTCTTGTTTACTAAAACCAAAGGCATTGCTTTAACCACCGTTTGCAAACCACTCTGAGGGACTTCTTCCACACCCAGGAAATCTTTAGTCACTGAAAGAGCCATTTTCACAATGCAGTCCCTATTTAAACAAACCGAATGCAACAACTGAAAGAAAGCATTGTTTGCCCAACATCCAATGTCTTTAAATTCAATAATCCAAAGCCAAACAAGGAGTTACACTGTTTAATTCTGGAACAAGACCCCAATTTTTGATAGGGTCCTACATCAGAACCCCAAGGTATATTATGACGTCAGACGAGACCACAACAATTTTTGTATTTTTGCATGACTGTGAGGAAAGGATGCTTCACTCCAGGAGTAATTTCATTGACAAATTAGGGATCTTTCATCAAAACAAGCTTTATTCATAATGCAGTTTAAGCATAACTCTAACAAAATTGAGCAGTATAACTCTTGAACAATCTTTGAACCTGAAAAGAAACAATTCTAATTTGGAACTTATCGCTATTTCAATTCCAAATAAGCAACATTTTTCCTAATGATTTAAAACACACTTTAAATATAGTAAACAAACACCAATATACATGCTGTAATGGGGTTTGCAGCCTTGAAGCTTCCAGAAAGGTTTTGATTTTCAGCGCAGCCTGCAGACTTCTGTCTTTAAACAGCCCCAGCCAGCAACTCAACAGAAAGGTGTTTATCTCTCTCTGTGGCATACCCAATTCCAAAAGTCCAAAGATGTGCAGGTTAGGTAGATTGGCCATGCTAAATTGCCCCTTAGTGTCAGGTAGACTAGGTAGTGTAAAGACATGGAGTTATGGGGATAGAGCCTGGGTGGGATTGTGGTTGGTGCAGACCCGATGTGCTGAATGGCTTCCTTCTGCACTGAATTCTATGATTCTATGATTCTATCTCCTCTCAGTAACCACATTATCACATAGAACATAGAGAACATAGAACAGTACAGCACAGAACAGGCCCTTCGGCCCACGATGTTGTGCCGAGCTTTATCTGAAACCAAGATCAAGCTATCCCACTCCCTATCATCCTGGTGTGCTCCAGGTGCCTATCCAATAACCGCTTAAATGTTCCTAAAGTGTCTGACTCCACTATCACTGCAGGCAGTCCGTTCCACACCCCAACCACTCTCTGCGTAAAGAACCTACCTCTGATATCCTTCCTGTATCTCCCACCACGAACCCTATAGTTATGCCCCCTTGTAATAGCTCCATCCACCCGAGGAAATAGTCTTTGAACGTTCACTCTATCTATCCCCTTCATCATTTTATAAAGCTCTATTAAGTCTCCCCTCAGCCTCCTCCGCTCCAGAGAGAACAGCCCTAGCTCCCTCAACCTTTCCTCATAAGACCTACCCTCCAAACCAGGCAGCATCCTGGTACATCTCCTCTGCACTCTTTCCAGCACTTCCACATCCTTCTTATAGTGAGGTGACCAGAACTGCACACAATATTCCAAATGTGATCTCACCAAGGTCCTGTACAGTTGCAGCATAACCCCATGGCTCTTAAACTCCAACCCCCTGTTAATAAAAGCTAACACACTATAGGCCTTCTTCACAGCTCTATCCACTTGAGTGGCAACCTTTAGAGATCTGTGGATATGAACACCAAGACCTCTCTGTTCCTCCACAGTCTTCAGAACCCTACCTTTGACCCTGTAATCCACATTTAAATTTGTCCTACCAAAATGAATCACCTCACATTTATCAGGGTTAAACTCCATTTGCCATTTTTCAGCCCAGCTTTGCATCCTATCTATGTCTCTTTGCAGCCTACAACAGCCCTCCACCTCATCCACTACTCCACCAATCTTGGTGTCATCAGCAAATTTACTGACCCACCCTTCAGCCCCCTCCTATAAGTCATTAATAAAAATCACAAAGAGCAGAGGACCAAGCACTGATCCCTGCGGCACTCCGCTAGCAACCTGCCTCCAATCCAAAAATTTTCCATCCACCACCACCCTCTGTCTTCGATCAGACCTATCCAATCAGCCAACTTTCCCTCTATCCCACACCTCCTCACTTTCATCATAAGCCGACCATGGGGGACCTTATCAAACGCCTTACTAAAATCCATGTATATGACATCAACTGCCCTACCTTCATCAACACACATGATCCTGTATACCTAAACAAAAACCAAATCTTCAATTCCTTTGATCAAAAAACCCAGGGGAAATCTCTATTTATAAGCAAGAGTCCATTAGCCCTCTCCTAAATAAACACAACATAGGTAAAATGAGTAATTATCCTGCTTTTCCAGCATCTGAGCTGCATGTTTCCTGACACACCAACTCCATGTAGAAAAAAACTGAAATTTAAAACATTCTACAGAAACATAAAATATATCAACAGCACAGAGGACACCCAGGTCACTCTGTACCACGAATTCTGCAAGCTCCATCCACTCCAACATTACACTGTTTTTCTGTTCTCCCTGCTGAAATGGACAGAACTGTAAGATATTTTCAATCAATGCGATCAGAAAGCCAGGTACTGGTCTTGAGGCTCTGCTACTAAAACAAAAATGACTTCTTATGTGACTAAATAATTCACAGTTCCATATCTGGAAGATTATCAACACAGTTGATGTGAATCAACAATCAAATGGACATCTACTTGCAGCTTTGGACAGAATAGAAAATTGCTGGATGGACTTTAACCATTTCAATATACTTGTAAATTTCAGTACTGCAGCTGAAGAAAGAAGGAACCGGAAGCTTGTTAAAAGGGGATCTCTGGGGGATCAGGAAGGGAATCTACAATCAGTAGATACTAGCCACATCAAGGTAATTGTAGGAGCACTAAAGTATTGTCCTGCTCATGTAATGTTCTACTGGGAGTAGAGCAATGAGGTCAGAATATTGTACCGTGGGAATTGTGTGGCTATCTAAAATCTATAAACATTAGGCAATCTTTAATTTATTCTGTTATTATTCTTGGGTCAAATTTACCTACAAGCTTAAGTATGAAAAGGATTACGTGCTGGCAAACATTATAATAGCTACTAACTTGCAAAGCTATGAATGACTGTCATGAATGTGCCAGCAGGTTATAAGCCACCAACATTTCAAAATGTATTCCACGGGATGGGAGTCCCAGTAACATCAGCAGTGCAGACAGACCAAAGAATACATCATCCTGCCAATGGGAAACAGCTTAATTAGACAACTTGAAACCATCAGGGGAAGACATTAAAGTGCAGAAGGAGGCTATTCGGCCCATCGAGTCTGCACCGACCACAACCCACCCACGCCCTATTCCTGTAACTCCACATATTTACCCTGCTCATCCCCCTGACACTAGGGTCAATTTATCATCACCAATCAACCTAACCTGCACATTTTGGACTGTGGGAGGAAACCAGAGCACCCGGAGGAAACCCCACGCAGACACTGAGAGAACGTGCAAACTCCACACAGACAGTGACCAGAGGCTGGAATTGAACCGGGGTCCCTGGCGCTGTGAGGCAGCAGTGCTGACCACTGTGCCACTGTGCCACCCCAATTGTGGAAGGAGGAAGCAGCGTCCTTGCAGCAACCTAAGATGCAGAGTCCAGCTAAAAGCCTGTCAGCCAGTTCTAGTTAGCAGACCAGAAGCAAGAGTGCCTCCTTTGTGGAGGCAGTTAAACCCCATATGCACCAAGAACAGACGCTCCCCACAATAACTCCCCAATTGTATACAGAGTGATAACTGTAAGCTGGCCTTTACTTATAGATCTACTGGATTGGATGTTGTTTGGGAAGAGGAAAGTCCTGAAAGAGTTCAGATCTTGTAAATGTACTTTTGGATAAAAAGGGTAATTTCTAATTAAACTGTCTGGATGTGTTTAGTAATCTCTTATACGTAACTGTTTTAGATCCTTATAGTCCTGTTCGCATATATGTGTCCTTTTTAATTGTAATAAATAGACTTTAATAACTGTTATACAATGACTGGGCTGGTGGCTCTTCTCACTGGGAATTGCGCCATTCCTGTAGACAAAACTATACACCACCATGAACCAGCATTTTCAAGTTGGGAGAACCCTCGTAGTTAACATCAGCCAGATTCGTGACAACAGCCAAGGCTGGCAAGAGGCGAGACAGTGGACTTGCACCTGTAGCAGGTTTTCCCCAGAGTTTACCAGTGCAGCATTTGAAGTTATGTTAGAGGCAGTATACGGGAAGCCATGGATCTTGTTCCCATTAGGTGGCAGGAGAAGACCATGGAACAAAACTAAGGGGGGAATTTTACCATTTTGAGTTAAAGTGCCGAATCCGGGCGTCAAATGGATCCGAGCCTGGAATCCTCTTTCCAGCGCACCCATATGCGTTTTGCTGGCTCCGGTCCGATTTGCGCTGTGGGCGGGGCTCAGCGCTGGCGGATCAATCGGAGCTCTGAACTGCGCATGCACAGTTCGAAAAAAATCTGACAGAGCACGAAATTTTTAAAAAGCAGAAAGCGGAGAGAGCGACTCTCTGATGATCATCCTCTGGTCCGGGGGGGGGGGGGGGGGGGGGGGGGGTTGGGAGGAGGAGAGAGGGTGTGACGTATCATCCTCTGGGGGGGATGGGAGAAGGGGGGATGTGGCGTATCATCCTCTGGGGCGGGGGGGGGGGGGGGGGAGTTCCGCTGCTAGTCTGCGGCCGATCCCTCCTCCCCACCGGAGGAACGATTCCCTCTGCCGGAGTGGCCGCATACTTCAAACACCAAGACTGTCATCATTCACCTCAGCGTTCCGCTGGTCAACTGAGTGAACTTGAACAAGCAGTGGGAATTATCGATGTAAAGCTGCTTCAGCAGTGCAAAGAAAACACACCATCCTCGCCGGGGTACCAAGAGGCAACTCAGATCCAAATGAATAACTCAAGATTATTTATCCTTCTATTTACTCCTTCGGGACGAACATGGCTCATATCATAAATCCACTTAGTTTTTGGCATTTACCCTGGTTGTTTCATTCTGCATCAGTGCCCTGAACAGATGGTGCAAAGAAAGTGTGGCACTGTTGCGTTCCGCTGAGGTGAATGATGACAGTCTTGGTGTTTGAAGTATGCGGCCACTCCAGCGGAGCAAATCGTTCCTCCGGTGGGGAGGAGGGATCGGCCGCAGACTGGCAGCGGAACCCCCCCCCAGAGGATGATACGTCACACGCCCCCCCCCCTTCTCCCACCCCCCTCAGAGGATGAAACGTCACACCCCCCCCCCCTCCACCCCCACCCCCCCCCCCCCCCCTCCAGAGGATGAAAAATCACACACCCCCCTTCTCCCACACCCCCACACCCCCGCAGAGGATGAAACATCACACACCCACCTTCTCCCACCCCCCCCTGCAGAGGATGAAACATCACACACCCCCCTTCTCCCACCCCCCTCAGAGGATGAAACATCACACACCTACCTTCTCCCACCCCCCTCAGAGGATGAAACGTCACAGCCCCCCTCCTCCACCCCCACCCCCCCCTCCCCCGCCCCGTGACCAGAGGATGACCTGGGTCAGAGAGCCGTTGGAGGCTCTGACCCCGCTCTGTGGAAGCTACAGCAACGACTTCAGACTTTTATTTTGCAGGTCGCTTACAGCGCGGTTGCGGAACGGGCCAGAAGACGGTAAAGTGGGATTTGGTGGTAGCGTTGGGCGCGCGGTTCATTAAGTCGATTTAAATGTATGCATACAATTGCATTTAAATCATCGGGCCACCCGATTCGGGCGCGGGCCCTAAAGCTGCGATCTGCTCAGAATCGGGTGCAGATGGCGTTAAAGGCCCAACGCCCAATTTTACCGCGATTTCGCGCCCGAAAACGGGCGTGAAGTTTTGGTAAAATCGGGCCCTAAGACTGGCTAGATGGAGGTGGCAGAAAATGTCAGAAGCCTTAGTGCTGCAGAGAAGGCCTGGGTACAGTGCTCCAAATGTTTGGTGACTTTCTTCACTCTGGGAAGGTCCAATGTGACACCCAAATGATAGGCCTCCACCGGTCAGCTAGCTGACAGACCAACTGTGCAACCTCAGCATTGTGCTCCTTAATGTGGGAAAGGTCTGTGCCAAGGGTAATTACTGACCCAACAGCAAGACTCAGAAACTTACTGTTGTTGACAACCTGGCAGCATTGACACTTGCAGCTTCTTGTCTCCCTGAGTCACAGGCTTTGGTTAGCAAGGCCAGCATGGGCCTTACATCTCTCTTTTTTGTCCCTGCCGGAAAAGAGGATGCAGAATACACTGGCGAGGGTGCACACAGGAGGAGCTGTTCCCAAGCTCACCATCCACACCGCGACAGAAGAGGCAGGGATGGATATTGTATGGGTGGAACCACTTGATGAGATGAGCAATGGAGAGGTGGGAATACCTGGAGGAGAGAGTGAAAAGATACTAGATTATGAAGAAGAATGGGATGCAATGCACTCTTCCCTGTTTGACCATGACGCAAAGACTCAACTGCTTTGGAAAACCTTATCATTGCAGAAGCTTCTGTTGTCAGAGGCACATTCTCACAATCTTTATCTTGTGTCCACTGGAACAGTTCTTGAGGGGAAAGTTGCCAGTGCAGGAGCAGTATCACCAGGGGCCACTGACAAAATCAAACCAGCACAACCACATTGTCACATCATTCAAATGCACACTCCCCTAGCACAGGTACACTCACATGGCACAGTGGCTAGCACTGCTGCCTCACAGCACCAGGGACCGGGTTCGATTCCTGGCGTGGGTCACTGTCTGTGTGGAGTCTGCACGTTGTCCCCGTGTCTGTGTGGGTTTTCTCCGGGTGCTCTGATTTACTCTCACAGTCTGAAAGACGCGCTGGTTAAGTACATTGACCCAAACAGGTGCCGGAGTGTGGCGACTAGGGGAATTTCACAGTAACTTCATTGCAGTGTTAATGTAAGCCTTACTTGTGACTAATAAATAAAAAAACTTTTCATAAAATCACATTGTGAGTCCTGCACAAGGTTAGAAAGAGTGCTTCAGAGGAGACAATGGCACAGTGATAATGTCTCTGGAGTATCCAAAGGCCCAGATGGGTTCAAATCCCATCATGGCAGCTGATGGAATTTGATTTCAGTTCGTAAATCTGGAAGGGAAGGTTAATCTCAGTAATGATGACTGTGGCAACTGTTCTTGATTGTCGTGAAAAAAAACATCTGATGCACACGTGCCCTTTAGGGAAGGAAATCTGCCCTCCTCATCTGGCCTGGCCTGCATGTGACTCCAGAGGCACAGCAATGTGATTTGCTATCAACTGCACTCTGACATGGCCCAACAAGCCACACAGTTCAAGGAAAGTGAGGAATGGGTAACAAGTGCTGAACTTGCCAGTGACATTCACACGCCATGGAAGTACAAAATGAAAAGCATGGCAGGAATCAACAGGAGCAGCTGAGAGAGGTAGAGGCAGATGTGGGCAGTGTCCCTCGGAGGATGGGGAGTCAGACACAGGCATGCTCAGCTGGACACAGCTGCAGGGTCTTGGGAGTCACAGAAAAGGTGGCTCTACTTTGACCAGCAGCATGAGATAAATACCCACAAGACCGAAGGAAATGCAGTGACATGGGCCGAGCATGGAGGAGTTCATCCAACCCATGTGCACCATTATTGTTCAGAGCTTTAAAAACATGAGTTCCTCAATTGAGATAATGGCCAGCTTCATGGAGAGCCATATGCAGTAGCGGTCTGAGTGAATTCAAAAATGTGCACATAATGCATGCAACTCCCTGTAACATTAAGCGGTCAATGGCATTGATTGTATAGATGTCAGCTGCACCCCAGCTCGTGGTCCCATCCACCGATTGAGAGTATAGTCCAAGAGCTGAGACAGACACTAAGGAGGATCAGCAAGCCTCTCATCTTCGGGTGCCATAATCATCATGATCACCCTCCTTTACCCATCTTTCCTCTTTTGCAATCATGCCATTAATAAAGGGATCTCACATCCGGAATCACGGCTCAATAGTTCCAGTAAATTACAAACCGCACATTCAAAAGTGAAATAAACTCGAGTGAACAACTCAGTGTGGTGGCCATCCCTCTTGGCTACTTCTATAAGGTGACCCTCTTATCTCCTCAGATGAACTGGATGCAGCCAAAGAACATGTGTCTGTTTGAAGTTGAGATGTGCATGGCAGTCATGCTCACCATGAAGGTGCCAATGAGGGCATCTCCAGAGGCTACTACACTGGCATCAATGCAGGCAAAGCTTTCTTCACAGGACCCTGCTGAATAGATGGATCTCCTCCTTCAATGAACTGTGTGAATCAAACACTTCACTGTCTTCAGGATTAACTCCTCCTAGAGGGCCATGTTATGGAGAGTGGACAAATCGTGACAATCTACAGTACTCTTGCAGGAATATACTACAGGGCACCACCGGACTGGTCCAGACACCAGGACCACATCTTTAGAAGCCAGATGACCTGCTCAATGGAGGTCCTTGTGAACAGATGGCTTCAGTTGTCACACCTTTGTACATCCTTCTCTAGGTCACGTAAAGGGCTGAGTAGCATCTCTTCAAGGGATGCCCCGAAAATTAATCTGCATTGTTTTGGTGGTGACATATGAATCTATGTTTTTTTAATTCTTTCACAGGATGTGGGCATCACTGGCAAGACCAGCATTTTTTGCTCATCCCTAATTGTTCTTGAGAAGGTGGTGGTGAGCCTCTTTCTTGAACATCTGCGGGCCATATGGTACAGATACACTCCAGTGCTGTTGGGAAGGGAGTTCCAGAAAGTGGAGCTGTTGACCGTGAAGGAACGACAATATAGTTGTAATTCAGGATGGATCTGTTGCCCTTGACTTTCTAGAAGTTAGTGGCCATGACACATAGAGTCATAGAAGTTTGCAGCATGGAAACAGGGCCTTTCAGCCCAGCTTGTCCATGCCACCCTTTTTTCAACAGCTAAGTGATTCCCAATAGCCCGCATTTGGCCCATATCCCTTTAATTCCACCTTACCCATGAGTTTGGAAGGTGCTGTCAAAGGAATCTTGGTGAGTTGCTATGGTGCATCTTGTACATGGTACACACTGTTGCCACTGTGCATCAGTGGTGGAAGGAGTGGATGCTGAATGTGGTGGATGGGGTGCTGATTGAGTGACATGCTTTGTCCTGAATGGTATCAAGCAACTTGAGTGTTGTTCAAGCTGCACTTACCCAGTACAAGTGGAAAATGTTTCATCACATTCCTGACTTGGACATCCTTTGTAGAGTCAGAAGTTGAGTTACTCACCTCAGAATTCCCAGTCTCTGCCCTGTTGCTGTAGCTATTGTATTGAAATGGCTGGTCCACTTAAAGTTTTGGTCAATGGTAAATCCCACGATGCTGATAGTGGGGGATTCAGCGATGGTAATGGTGTTGAATGTCAAGAGGGGATGTTTAGAATCTCTCTGGTTGAAGATAGAAACTGTTTGGCACTTATGTGCCATGAATGTTACTTGCCAGTTATCAGCCCGAGACTGAATATTGTCTAGGTCTTGCACAGACTGTGTACAGTTCTGGTCACCCTATTATAGAAAGGATATTATTAAACTAGAAAGAGTGCAGAAAAGATTTACTAGGATGCTACCAGGACTTGATGGTTTAGGTTATAAGGAGAGGCTGAATAGACTGGGACTTTTTTCTCTGGACCGGAGAAGGCTGAGGGGTGATCTTATAGAGGTCTATAAAATAATGAGGGGCATAGATCAGCTAGAAAGTCAATATCTTTTCCCAAAGGTAGGGGAGTCTAAAACTAGAGGCATAGGTTTAAGGTGAGAGGGGAGAGATACAAAAGTTTCCAGGGGGGCAATTTTTTCACACAGAGGGTAGTGAGTGTCTGGAACAAGCTGCCAGAGATAGTAGTAGAGGCGAGTACAATTTTGTCTTTTAAAAAGCATTTAGAAAGTTACATGGGTAAGATGGGTATAGAGGGATATAGGCCAAATGCGAGCAATTGGGACTAGCTTAGGGGTTAAAAAAAAGGCGGCATGGACAAGTTGGACCAAAGGGCATGTTTCCATGCTGTAAACCTCTATGACTCTATATGGACCCAGAACTGCTTCACTACCTGAGGAGTTATGAGTAGTACTGAGCATTGCACAGTTATTAGCAAACATTCCCACTTCTGACCTTGATGGAGGGAAAAGTAATTGCTGAAGCAGCTGAAGATGGTTAGGTCCTGGATATTACCTTGTGGAACATGTGCAAATGTATCCTAGGACTGAGATGATTGACCTCCAACAACCGCAAACATCTTTATTTGTGTTGGATGTGATTCCAACCAGCAGAGACTTTCTTCCCTGATGCCAATTGACTTTATTTTTGCTAGCACTCCTTGATGCCACACCAGTCAGATGCTGCCTTGAAGTTAAAGGCAGTCACTTTCACCTCATCTCCCAAGCCCTTTT
The DNA here is from genome assembly GCF_964213995.1 of Mustelus asterias. Classification (NCBI taxonomy): domain Eukaryota; kingdom Metazoa; phylum Chordata; class Chondrichthyes; order Carcharhiniformes; family Triakidae; genus Mustelus; species Mustelus asterias. Next base: position 9,184,300 of record NC_135803.1, read on the forward strand.
GAATAAAGGTGTCATTGTAGGAAAGTGACGCGCACGTTCATAAACCTCTTGCTATGCTCATAAACCAAGCAACCATTAGGGAGTGGAAGCCATTCCTATAGATTAATCCTACTGGCTGCTCGCTCTACTCCTTGTCAGCCACATTGGCAAAATCAGTGATGCTCTTCACCTATGAAACACAGCTATTGAGGCAAATCCCACTGCTGCCTTTGAGGCCCTTCTGTTTGAAATTGTAAATGCTATCCAGCCCTCACAAATGGGAAACCAGTGACCTGCAAGATGTAATGCTGTGCTTCTGCTTAAGTGACACAAGCAAAGTCCACTGCTCATTCTTGGAATGACTGAAAGGCAAAAGCATTCAAGGCCACAATGAGGCTAATGGCTACTGGCAGGGCATAGCGAGCAGGATTGTGAGGTCTGAAGGCTTCCTCAAGAAAGGCACAAATCTCTGTTACCAAGTGCAGCATAGTGGAGAACATGCCCCTGTCTACACCAATGGGGACAAAGTAGCAATGGTCGAGAGCTTCAGGTTTTTTGGTGTCCAGATCACCACCAACTTGCCCTGGTCCCCCCTGCTGACACTATAGTCAAAAAGCCCACCAACTTTCTCAGAAGGCGAAGAAAATTTGGCATGTCCACTACAACTCTCACCAACTTTTACAGATGCGCCATAGAAAGCATTCTTTCTGGTTGTATCACAGCTTGGTATAGCTCCTGCTCTGCCCAAGACCGCAAGAAACTACAAAAGGTCATGAATGTAGCCCAATCCATCACGCAAACCAGCCTCCCATCAATTGACACCGCTGCCTCGGAAAAGCAGCCAGCATAATTACGGACCCCACACACCCCGGACAAATTCTCTTCCAACTTCTTCCGTCGGGAAAAAGAAACAAAAATCTGAAGTCACGTAGCAACTGATTCAAGAATAGTTTCTTCCCTGCTGCCATCAGAGTTTTCAATGGACCTACCTCGCACTAAGTTGATCATTCTCTACACCGTAGCTATGACTGTAACATTACATTCTGCACTCTCTTGTTTCCTTTTCCATGAACAGTATGCTTTGTCTTATAGCGTGCAAGAAACAATACTTTTCACTGTACACAAATACATGTGACAATAATAAATCAAATCAAATCAAATCAAATAGATAAGCACTTTTTCCTGTTGCATTCTATGCCTTGTTCCTGTTCTCTGCCCTCGTCATGGCTGGACCATGCATCTGGTCCTAGGGACATTGATCCACATCATAATTGGTCCCTATCTCCAATTCCATTTCTGATTGTTGACTTGTTTGCTGTCAGCTGCTCTCATAATCCTTCTGGACATCCCACTTTTGGCCCCATGATTCCTGGGGGTTCACAATCCTCTCAAATAACCAAATGCAAACAGAATACTTGCTCCATTAACTTTGCTCACCTGATGGCACCTTGTGCCAATGGATGAGTGCTGCTGTCAGTTGTGTATTTATGGCACTACCTAATTGAATGGTGTGACCATGATGGGCCCCAAACTCCATTTAATCCTCCAGCCCTAAGATCAATTTCCCCTCCAGGCCCCACAATCCATTTCCCCCTCCAGGCCCTACGCACTGTTTTCACATCCAGGTCCCACAATCTATTTCTCCTCCTTCCATTTGGACTTTTTCTGATCCATCAAGTAACTTTTGCTGCCTGACAAAAATTCCAAACTGACCCTTAACAAGCTGAAAACAATTTCATGAACAGAGTTAATTGGCCAAGAATCTGACTCACCCAGGTGACTAGGTCATGCCTCCCGTTGTCCTTAGCCAAGTCGCTGACAGCAAACTGGCACAATGGCCGGTAGTGAAAATGTTAGCGCCTGTCTACCTTCATATCACCCCCCACATACGGGCAAAATTCCTGTCCACCTTGTACTTCCAGCTTTCCTATTTGCTTCTATCATTGCAGGTATATGTTCTTCAAAGCCTGTTTGAGTAGTGAATATCTTTAGGAATTTGCACAGTTGTTAACTGCCACAATTGACTGCCACTTATCCGAACATTAGCTGCTTTAGGAAAACACAAAACTTTGCTTGCTGTTCCAGCGGATGATACAAAGTGGACATAATGCTAACCATATTCTAAAAATGTCACTACCCCTGAAAGTTTGCATTACATATGAAATTTACTTTGTTTTACAAAAGTTGCTGATACTGAAGCATAAAACAGAAAGCCAGTGGGTAAATCTTCCCAGTGGGGATGTATACAAATCTTTCTGGGACACCGTTATATTATGATGTGGATCAATATCCCTAGGACCAGATGCATTTGGGAAAGATGTCCCAAATGTAAAAACAACTATTCTCCTGCACCCTCTGCTGCAGTCCCAATTCAGTTAACAAGCAGTTTCTTAATCTTTAAAGAAAAAACAATGATAAAAATAATGTTTGAGGCTCCTGAAGCAACTGGAATTCATTTTCTGTCAAAGTAAATTGAAATTAAAGGAGCACACCCGAATGACCTCAAGGCAAAAATCAAATCTTAAGCCTTAATTAAAGTATAGGTCCTGGTTCCACACATGCCAAGTCATTGCACTTGCTCGATAGGATGGCGTGATAGAAACTGATTAGCTCATCTTAATTTTTCACATTTTGAAATTTGATTAATTAAAGACTTGGCATCAAGAGAGAGCCTTTGCTCCCAGTCAAATCCAAAACAGCGCAGCATAACAAATCCACTGGGTTCGGAAGGGGAAGTTAGAAAGTTATTGAAGTTATAATGAGGCATCCTTTATTTTGTCCAAACAGACTTTCCTGCCATGTGAGGAATGATGTTCTTAAGCACAGATGGATGAACCAATTCTAATATGTCATTTCATAAATAATGTTAACAGTTTCCTATTTTTCACTTTACATTCGTTGTTTGAAATCATGTTTACTCCATTTACAGAGCCTGTCCAGCCTTATGCCATCTGCTTTTAACTCATTTCCACTAATGACATTTTACCAGTAGCCAGATTCCAATAAGAAGAGCTCTGTCTGCACGTGCACACATTGTGGATCTCATCTTATTCCCCACCCCACTGTGCCCAGTGAAAATGAGAGGGATTAAGATTTGGCCAGATTGATTTATTGACATTAGGTCAGCACTATTCCAACTCCACCAATTCTCAAGATGCCGGTGAGTCCCGCAACAAACAGGCCTAATTTCCATTCAAAGGCCACAGCCTAATCTGCTCAACCAGGGCAGAAGGTTCAGAATGGCCAGGAGAAGCCAAGGTGAGTTTTTGAATGTTTGCTTTTCTCTGAAGTGCTCCTGAGCCAGGAAAGCCACTCCTTCTGGACCTCAACCACCAAGCACCCAGCTCTGCAAGGAATCCCTGAACCTCCGCAGCCCCAGCATCCTCACAATCATGATGGATGCCAGTCCAGTCCATCTGCACCCCCCACCCTCCATACTGATCAGCTCCAGACACCTCCTCGCAATGACTGTTAAGGAAACCCTATTGCTGGTTTATGCAGGAATCCAGCAATATTTATATGGATGAGGCCCTGTACGTTAAGATCAGGAGAGTCTTCATGTCTCTTCGCTCTTCGACTATGTCATCTACTCTGATGCACATGTGTATCATTTACAATGCAACAGCCACACCTTCTCCCCCCCCGCCCCCCCAGCCCTTTTAAAAACGGGGCCTTGTTGTCTCAAGCACAACAAATTAGTTAACCAGCAACAAAACAGATTCCAGCTCATTTTTAGCAAACCTCATGCTAATGTTAACTTGTCCACACAATCTCGGATGGAACTTTACGTTCTGGAAACTAAGTGAGATGGTCAGTGGGAAAGTCAGTGTGATTCCTGCTGGGCAGAAAGTCACACCAGGTCATCCAACTTTCAGCTCATTACTTAAACCTAAATGAGCAGCTTGTCAAATCCTATGGCATGGCGGGCTGGGATGCGGGCCCTTGTCGTTAACTCATGGTGCCAAAGGTTCAGCCACCATATTTAAACAACACCCACATACACATTCACTCTGCAGCCTAGGAGTTGTCGTGGCAAGTGAAGCGATGTCCTGGAGAGCCATCTGTTTCCAGGTTCAGTGACAAGTGCCAGTAGAGTCTCCCCCAGTCATGTGACTCTGTCCACTCCTTCCCAGGCCTCTGTCCAGTCACTGCTCTCTCAGCAAAGTGTTTGCCTTTCACCCCTCTTCCCCTCCTTTGGCACAAAGCCAGAGCAGCCTTGGCACAGAGTCAGAGCAGCTGCGAAAGCGGCACAGTGAAAGGTAGGCAAATGTGCCCATACAAACCTCCAAATCATCAGTGAAGTGCAGTTCATCAGGCGCATGCCCTGACTCAGTTCGGCCGAATTATCTGCTACCAGGACAATTAGATTTGGAATGCGGACATGATTCCAGAAAACTGGGTTTTTAATGAGTATTCATGAGATGTAAACGGATCAAAATACGGTTCCTGACATGGAGCAGTGGGAAGCCGGGCCCGCCATGAAAGTCTGGAGGGGAAAATTTCAACATATTTCCAACTATGGAGGAAAACTGGCTTTTGCCATGAGGCCAAATTCTGTGCCCCCATCCACCACGACTCCTGCCATTGGTAGGACCAGAAAATCCCACTACAAGTATCTCAACTCCCCTCTGATCCTATCCATGAATAATTCTTCTACTTATATAAATGTATTAATATTATTACAATCTCTGTAAAAAAAATGACCAAATGACCCTCAAAAAAGGAATTACCAACAATATTTCACTTTTTGTAACTTCCACTTTAACACAAATCAGAATCCATGTAAGTTAAACATAAGGTAGCAGGGAAATGATACCTCACATAAAAAGGTAAATTTCACTTTAAATAAGCAACGCAAGAAAGATACATTTTAACAGAGTGGCACTGTGGCACAATGGTTAGCACTGCTGCCTTACAGCGCCAGGGACCTGGGTTCAATTCCGGCCTTGGACGAGTGTCCGTGTGGAAGTTGCACGTTCCCCCTGTGACTGCATGGATTTCCTTCAGGTGCTCCAGTTTCCTCCCATGTCCAAAGATGTGCAGATTAGGTGGATTGGCCATGCTAAATTGCCCCTTAGTGTCCAAAGATGTGTAGGTTAGGGGAATTAGCAGGATAAATGTGTGGGGTTAAGGGAATGCTTTGTCGGTGAATTGGTGCAAACGCAATGGGCCAAATGGCTTCCTTCTGCACTGTAAAGATTCTATGACGATGAATCTCAAAAAAAGCAGGACTGCAGGCCCCTGTATCAGACGCTGTGAAAGGTTAGGAAATATTAGGAACAGGTGACTAACTTTGGTTAAAGAGATGGATGTTTAATATCTAAAATTAAATCTCATGGAATTGAAGACAAATTGTTGACTGGATTGGGAGATTGATTAGGCAGGAAAATACAGAGAGTAGGGAGAATAAGTCAGCACTCAGATTGAATGGGGACAAAACTAGAGTAGGTGGATTTGAACACAGAATGAAGTCATCACTTTGAACACAAAGGATAGAGTGAAGGTAAAAACCTAGGAACAGTGGATATCCAAAATGTATACACAGGTCACTAACATGTAGCAGACAGGCTCAAGAGATAATCAAAAATGCCTTTATAACTACAGGGGTAGAACATAACGGGAAGTTTTGATGCAACTGTACAAAAATCCTAGTTAGGCCACATCTTAAAACTTTTTAAAGTTTATTTATTAGTCACAAATAAAGCTTACATTAACACTGCAATGAAGTTACTATGAAATTCCTCTAGTCGTCACAGTCCGGCACCTGTCATTTTGTGTACAGTTTTGTGTGGCCCATTTTATTTACCTCGGAAGGACTGCAGCAGAGATTCACATGAACATTACCAGGGTTCCCAGGGCTAATTCATGAGGGGAGATTACATAAAAGAGTCTTATAGAATACAAAAGGCTATGGGCTATGATTTGATAGAGGTTGTTAGGATTTTGAAAGGAATCGACAGGGCCAGACCATTGAGATAAGTTAAAAAGTAAAAATGTCAAACTCTATCAATGAAAACAATCGATGCTAGCTCAATTAATTTTAAATCTGAAAGATTTTTGTTATCCAAAGGATTTGGATCCATGGCAGATGGAGGAAGTTAGACTAACTGTGGCCTCATTGAATAGAACTGGCTCTGCTGTTCCAATGTTTCGCGCAGTTTTTCAAGGTGAGGTGGTTACAGACAGTAATATGAAGATCAAGTGGTGCCCCTGAAGTTTGTCTCTCTCTCTCACAGAGATGCCGATTGTCTCTTGTGGACATTGGCTCATTATGGACAGAAAATTAAGGCTTCTGGAAACTTTGCCACTGATAGTAAAGTACGATGTTGGACATTCTGGCATTTGAAGTATGAAGCTTTTGGGAGAGATTAAGCACGGGAAGAGAATGCAGTCATGATGCAAGGCCAGGCCATGGAGATATTTGAAAAGGAGGATAAGCATAACCACCATAATCTTGCTGGTACTTAGGCCAGCGACATCTTACAGTCCTGCTAACACCCCTGCCTTCGGTTTCCAGCGGTGAGGGGTGCAGTCAACAGGAAACCCCGTCAACAATGGTGGAACCATAAGATCCCATTGCCAGAGAGCGGCATATCACCACCCGCTGCCATGAAACACACTATGGAAGGAGAGGAAAATCTCATCCAACATCTTTACTGTCAGGCAACCAACGTTGGTGAGCAAATGAAAGGGTGTTGCGCAAGTAGGTCAATACTTCTGAGAGTTTTAGACAGGTTAGAGGGTATGCAGTTTAGAAAATATTGAATGGGAACTGGCAAGGAGAGCATTGGAACAATTGAGCCTGGGTGAAATGAAGCAATGTATATAGGTTTCTGCGGATATGAGGAAGAGATAGCGGCGGAGATAAACAATGATGCGGAAGTGATGTCATCTAAATTTGGGATGGAAAGAATAAAGCAGGAAGCTGGGGAACAGACTCCAAACCCACAATAATGTGGTTGACTCTCAACTGACCCTGGGCAAGTAAGGATGGGTAATGAATTCTGGCCAGTCAGCGACGCCCATATCCCACAAGTGAATTTAAAAAAACACGGCAGCTTTAGCTATGATGGATGGCATCCAGCAATGGGGGAAGGGGGCTGGAGGACACGGAGAATCTCCTTTGCAGCCCTCTGGGCCTATCATAGGCACCTATCAAGGTCAACTCCACTTTAACCCTCCCCCTCTTGAACACCTCCGACTGCCTACACGCCCTCACTCCCCTTGCACTCTACCTTGCCAGGACAGATTGCCAGACCCCAGACATTGACTTATCTGGGCTCCTTGTGGTGTAGTTCTAGCAGTGGCCATCACTCCTGATAGCACTGCTCAGACTGTTCTGTAAGGCAAAACATCTTCCCAAGGCTGTGGCAGAAATCTCACCTGAAAGCCATTAACTGTATTAAATTGCCGCAAGGTAGCCATTAGGATCATGAGTGAGCTTCTCCACTCCTACTTTTTACCCAGGGGTGCGGGGACCACAAAACCCTGCAAAATCCAACCAGTTAGTCCAGAATATATGAACTTAAATACCACCATGGCAGCTGGAGAATTTAAAGGCGATGGCTTACTGGTATTATCGCTAGACTATTAATCCAGAAACTCAGCTAATGTTCTGGGGACCCGGGTTCGAATCCCACCATGGCAGGTGGTGAAATTTAAATTCAATTAAAGATATCTAGAATTAAGAATCTACTGATGACCATGAAACCATTGTCAATTGTCAGAAAATCCCATCTAGTTCACTAATGTCCTTTAGGGAAGGAAATCTGCCGTCCTTAACTGGTCTGGCCTACGTGTGATTCCAGAGCCACAGCAATGTGGTTGAATCCCAACTGCCCTCAGGCAACTAGGGATCAGCAATAAATGTTGGCCAGCCAATGATGCCCATGTCCCATGAATAAGTAAAAAAAAAGCTAATTAAGTAAGTAACTAGTATCGGTAATAATGGGGCTGGTTAGCTTAGATGGTGGGTGTGTAGTTCAGAATAATGCCAACAGTGCGAGTTCAATTCCCATTCTGGCTTAGGTAGACTGGGGACTGCTTCCTTGCATTGACCCTGTGTGCGGAAGGCAATGGTGAACCACCACTGACAAAAACTGCCAAGGAAAGCAGCTCAGGATGAAGGATCAGCAGATAATCAGCCAAGGACCTGCCTTTTGGCAGAGTACACAGGAAATGGAATAGAATCAGGAATGGTAATCATGAAACTGTAAAAATTAATCTGGTTCTAATATCCTTCATGGAAAGGAATCATAGAATCCCTACAGTGCAGAAGGAGGCCATTCGGCCCATCGGGTCTGCACCGACAACAATCCCACCCAGGCCCTATTCCCGCAACCCCTCATATTTACCCTGCTAATCCCCCTGACACTAGGATTAATTGAGCATGGCCAATCAACCTAACCCGCACATCTTTGGACTGTGAGAGGAAATCAGACAGTGACCCGAGGCCGGAATCGAACCCATATCCCTGGCACTGTGAGGCAGCAGTGTTAATCACTGTGCCACCATGCAACCCTTACCTGCTTTGGCACACGTGACCCCAGACCCGAAATGGTGGCTGCTATTTTGTGACCTCGCTCGGGCAGGGCTCGTAAAATACTGCCCGAAGCCAACAGATAATTCCATTCTGCGAGCCTTGCCAGAATCGGGGTGGGCGTGGTGGTAAAATTCCGACAAATATAGCTAAATCTGAACTTCCCTCTGCAAAGGCCCAGCAAGTCACTCTGCTATCAAACATAGAAACATTGAAGAAATAGGAGCAGAAATAGATCATTTGGCCTTTTTAATCCTTCTCCAACATTCAGAATGATCATGGTTGATCATCCAGCTCAGTAATCCATTCCTGCTTTCCCCCATATCCTTTGGTCCTGTTAGCCCCAAGAGCTATGTCGAACTCCTTCTTGAAAATGTACAATGTTTTGGCCTCAACTTCTTTCTGTGATAGAAAATTCCACAGGCTCACCCACCACTCTCTTGGTGAAGAAATTTCTCATCTCAGTCCTAAATGGTTTACATCATATCCTCAGACTGTGACCTCTTGTTGTGGACTCCCCCACCAATGAGAACATCCTTCCTGCATCTATCACAAAGGTGATTTGTCATCATCTTCAGAAGGGCAATTAGGGAGAGGCAATAACTGCTGACCTTACCAGCACTACTCACACCCCGATAGAAACTAAGGAGCTATTGAATAGTCGAGCTTTTGTTTTGTGTAGAATCGGCACTTGGGCACAAATTGTGCTAGTTTTTCCAAGTTGATGCTCTGGTTCAAGGTTCTGCTCAAACTCATTTGCAGACATACAAATGTAAAATCAAAAAAAAGCATTTGACAAGTTACGCACAACAGACTTGTGAACAAGGTTATGGTTCATGGAACAGTGGATACAAAATTGGCTGCGTGGTCAATGGATGTTTGTCAGGCAGGAGGAAGATTTGAAATAGAATTCCCCAGTATTTGGCTTTTCTTCAAATCAGATCCTGAGTCACTGGAGTCAAACACAGTTGAACAGTATGAGCTGACCTAATGGGTTGTACAAAAGGTCAACTGCAACTGGTAACAAAGTTGGACAGTTCCCTTAAATGTAATTTTTAACTTTAAAAAGAAAGTTGCGAGTGGAGCCGATTATAAAGTCATGACAGTGCAAACTTTTCAAGCTTTGATCTTTGTCAAGCAAAATGTTAAAGCATTTACAGATAAATGCATGTAACATAAGCAATTTCAAACATGTTTATTGCTCTGCTGTATGGCTTTGCTGTATTGAAAATATTAAACTTTGCCTCCTTCATTTGTAATGGTATGAAACCATTGCATCAAGAATTAGTGAATGTTCTGGTTTTTTTCCATTTCTACAAAAATAAACTACGGCTCATTATAGAGTGAATAAATAACATTTGTTTCCGATCTGTCCCCAGCTAACCCAGTGGATTTGTACTGCTGCGCTGTGTTGATTTTAACCCCGAGCTAGGACTCTCTCTCTTGGTACCTCAACTCCAATTAATCAACTTTTCCAGATGTCAAAAAATAGAGCCAGTTAATTAATTTATAACTCTATGTCCTGTCAAGCAAATGCATTAAGAAAGGCCAATATGGAATTAGTATCAATGCTGTCATTATGGTACATGATTTGATGTTTGCTATGGGATCATTCTGATGTCCTGTTCTAATCTCATTGTATTCACTAATACAGGCAATTAATTCTATTTACTTCACCTGTGTCTTTATCCCATGCTTCTTCAACCTTTAAATGAACTGATAGTAAATGTTCAGTGCATCTACAGATGAAGGTAAAGGACATGCATTTGACATAGAACATAGAGAACATAGAAAAAATACAGCACAAACAGGCCCTTTGGCCCACAAGTTGCGCCGGTCATGTCCCTACCTCCCTAGGCTATATATAGGCTTACCTATAACCCTCAATCCCATTAAGTTTCATGTACTCATCCAGAAGTCTCTTAAAAGACCCTTTCGATTTTGCCTCCACCACCACTGACGGCAGCCGATTCCACTCACCCACCACCCTCTGAATGAAAAACTTACCCCTGACATCTCCTCTGTACCTACTCCCCAGCACCTTAAACCTGTGTCCTCTCATAGCAGCCATTTCAGCCCTGGGAAAAAGCCTCCGAGAATCCACCCGATCTATACCTCTCAACATCTTGTACACCTCTATCAGGTCACCTCTCATCCTTCGGAGAAAAGACCGAGCTCCCTCAACCTATCCTCATAAGGCATGCCAACCAATCCAGGCAACATCCTTGCAAATCTTCTCTGCACCCTTTCAATAATTTCCACATCCCACCTGTAATGAGGCGACCAGAACTGAGCACAGTACTCTAAGTGGGGTCTGACGAGGGTCTTATAAAGCTGCATCATTATCTCCCGACTCCTAAACTCAATCCCTCGATTGATGAAGGCCAGCACACTATACGCCTTCTTAACCACCTCCTCTACCTGCGAGGCCGATTTAAGAGTCCTATGGACCCGGACCCCAAGGTCCTTCTGATCCTCTACACTGCTAAGAGTCTTACCCTTGATATTATACTCCTTCATCCCATTTGACCTGCCAAAATGGACCACTACACATTTATCCGGGTTGAAATCCATCTGCCACTTCTCCGCCCAGTCTTGCATCCTATCTATGTCACGCTGCAGCTTCTGACATCCCTAATGATGTTTGCTATGGGATCATTCTGATGTCCTGTTCTAATCTCATTGTATTCACTAATACAGCTCACTATACAACATAGTTGGTGCTCTTCCTGACTTGAATAATAGGAGTATAAATATTTTTTTAATGGTATTTCTGTTGCATCTTTCATGGTCTAAGGACATCTCAAAGTCCTTTCCAGCCAATGAAGTACTCGCAAGGTGTAGTCACTGCTGTAATATACGGAACACACAATAGTATTGATAAAAAAGAAGGCCGTGAATACCAGAAAGTTGAAACAGTATCAGAAAATACTGAAACTGCAGAGTGGAACTGCTATATGTTGCAGAAAACATGAAGCCAACTTTCAGATGTTAGAAGAATGCTTTATCCTTTTCCACTGTTACCTCACAATCACATGGCTGCTTTGCCTCTATGAGCAACTACACTTCTCCATACAAAAATTACTTCGCTGCTACCTATTTTACAGCTGTCCTATTTTTGTTGGACAGCCTGGTTTATTCCCCTGCTGTCCGGGTAGCTTCTCCTTCTTTGAGCATCTCACCTTCTCCATCCTATCCTATTGCTCTACTTGAATCATAGAATCCTGCAGTGCAGAAGGAGGCCATTCGGCCCATCGACTTTGCACCGACCACAGTCCCACCCAGGCCCTACCCCCATAACCCCATGCATTTATCCTAGCTAGTCCTCCTGGCACTAAGGGGCAATTTAGCATGCCCAATCCACCTAACACACACATCTTTGGACTGTAGGAGGAAACTGGAGCACCCAGAGGAAACCCACGCGGACACGGGGAGAATGTGCAAACTCCACACGGACAGTGATCCCAGCCAGGAATTGAACTCGGGTCCCTGGCACTGTGAGGCAGCAGTGTTAACCACTGTGCCACCATGGTAATTCTCTACTGCCCACCAAAGTACCACTTCAATTTTCTCACTGGAATATCTTCACTGCTTTGCTCCATCAGCTTTTGAACTGAGGAACTTCTCATCTTCGATGATTTCAGGCTCCATCTCAACTCATCATCCTCTCACTCCTCTGAGTTCACTGCTCTCCAATCCTCCCCTAATTTCTCCCTCTGTATAAACTGCACCTCCCAATTTCATGACCATCCTTCAGTCCTGCCATGGTAGGAGATCTGCTCAGTGATGAAAATGAAAATCGCCAAAGCCCCAGAGGACCATAGGCTGCCCTCCCCTTTGAGTGAAGAGCTGACTTGATGGTGATTTAAGCTGAGAGTCACCACACCTCAGGGGAAGGGCAAGGTTGAGAAGGCAGGACCATCATCCATAAAATAGAATCCATAGAATCACTACAGTGTAGAAGGAGGCCATCAAGTCTGCACCAACTCTCTGAAAAAGTATCTTACCCAGGCCACGTAACCTCGCATATTTATCATGGCTAATCTACCTAAGCTACACATCTTTGGACACCAAGCGGCAAGTTGGCATGGCCAGTACACCTAATGTGCACACCTTTGGAATGTGGGAGGAAACCGGAGCACCCGAGGAAAACCACGCAGACACAATGTGTACGTGCAAATTCCACATAGACACTCATCCAAGGCGGGAATCGTACCTGAGCCCCTGGTGCTGTGAGGCAGCCGTGCTGACCACTGCTGCCTCAATGTGCCACTGTGCCACTGCGACCTCAGTAATATGGAGGAGTTGGATAGGTGTTGCCCTGATGAAGCCTCTTTCTGTGTCTTGCCCTGGTTTGCACTTTATTCCATTTTACCTGAGTGAGCAAATGGAGTATTCTGCATAAAATATGTCTTAATTTGTAGCTTTGTGTTAGCAGTTATTCGGTTAGGTAGGTAGATAGTGAGCTTGTTCTTGTGCTTGGTAACAATATTTTGATAGAAAAGGAAATCATCAGGACAAACAGTTTCACTGTCAAAGAGGTAAGTTTTTAAGAATTGTAGGAAAAGGAATTACAGCACCTCTTCACTTGGAATTATTTCGCTGTTTCTTCACTGTCACTCGGTCAAAAATGGGAACTTCATTCCTCACAACACTGTGAGTGTACCTGCGCCACATGGACTGCAGCAGTTAAAAAAATTAGCTCACCGCCGCTTACTCAAGGACAATTAGGGATGCATAACAAATACCGGCCTTGCAAGTGACACTCATATTCCAGAACTGAAACAAAGTCATGCCCAGACGTATTAGGATCGATGGTTTCAGCAGCAGATCAGCTGAGACAAGGGTAAGATCAGGCAATGTTACGGAAATGAAAATAGGCAGCTTTAGTGAGTGTGAAATACCTGGTCAGAAGCCCATCTCGAGGCTAAATGTGACACCAAGGTTGTACAAGGACTGGTTTAGTCTCACACTGTTGACAGGGAGAAGGATGTATCAGTAACTAGAGAATGGAGGAGTAGAGCATCAAAATCAATAGCTTCAATACACAATATTTAACTGGACAGAATTTCTGCTCTTCCAGTGCCAGAGGTTGGATGAGCATGGTCACAGTGTCATAGAGTCATAGACAATTACAGCACAGAAAGAGTCCCTTCAGCCCATCCTGTCTGTCCTAGCAATTAAGAACCTATCCATTTTAATCCAATTTTTCAGCACTTGATCCATACGGCAGGGATTTTATGGCCTCACTTATTCCACCCAAGGTCAATGGACCTTCCCATTGTCCACCCCACGACCGCTACAATTCCCGTGGTGAGCAGGCAGTAAAATTTCAACCATAGTCTTGTATGCCGTGGCATTTCAAGTGCTCAGCTAAATGCTTCTTAAACGTTATGAGGCTTCTCGCCTCAGGCCCTCTCAGGCAGTGGGTTCTAGATTCCCACTGCCCTCTGGTGAAAAGACTTCCTCAAGTCCCCTCCAAATCACCAACCTATTGCCATAAATCTATGCCCCCTAGTTATTGATCCCTCTACTAAGGGGAAACATTCCTTTCTATCTACCTGATTATACCCCTCATAAATTTGTACACACCGATGAGGACCCCCCTCAGCCTTCTCTGATCAGCACGGGGCAGCACAGTGGCACAGTCATTAGCACTGCTGCCTCGCAGCGCCAGGGACCTGGGTTCGATTCCCGGCTTGGGTCACTGTCTGTGTGGACTCAGAACGTTCTCCCCGTTTCTGCATGGGTTTCCTCTGAGTGCTCCAGTTTCCTCCCACAGTTTGAAAGACATGCTGGTTAGGTGCATTGGCCATGCTAAATTCTCCCTTAGTGCACCCAAACAGGTGCCAGAGTGTGGCGACTAGGAGATTTTCACAGTAACTTCATTGCAGCTTGGGTGACTGTATGTGTGGAGTTTGCACGTTCTCCCCGTGTCTGCGTGCATTTCCTCCGGGTGCTCCGGTTTCCTCCCACAGCCCAAAGATGTGCAGGTTAGGTGGATTGGCCATGCTAAATTGCCCCTTAGTGTCAGGGGGACTAGCTGGGGTAGATGCATGGGGTTGTGGGGACGGGATCTGGGTGGGATTGTGGTCGGTGCAGACTTGATGGGTCGAATGGCCTCCTCCTGCACTGTAGGATTCTATGATTCTATGAAGCCTACTGGTGACTAATAATTTGGCCATGCTCTGAGGAAAACAACCCCAATCTATCCAACCTCTCTTCATAAGCTGAAACACTCCAGCCCAGGCAACATCCTGGTGAATCTCCTCTGCACCCTTTCGAGTACAATCAGTTCCTTCCTGTAGTGTGGTGACCAGAACTTCACACAGTATTCCAGCTGTGGCTTAAGGAGCATTTTATACAGCTCCATCATAACCTGCCTGCTCTTAAATTCTGCACCTCGGCTAATAAAGACAAGTATCCCTCCTGCTCAAAGTGGGAAACCGGGAATACTTCTACTGCCCGGGGCAAGCTGGAGACACTGTGGAGCATCCGGGAAGCTGAGGGTATCATGGATAGCACGTGTAGAGAGGTGGTCACACCACAGGCTCAGATGCCACTGGCAGGAAGGGAATGGGTAACCATCAGGTAGAGCAAGAGGGCGAGGCAGGCAGTACTGGAATCGACTGTGATCATTCCCTCTGAAGCAGATATACTGGTTTGGATTCTGTTGGGGCAATGGCCTCTTAGGGGAAAGCAGCAACAGCCAAACTTGTTGCAACAAGGTTGACTCTGCTGAACAGGTGAGGAGTACAAAATGTGGGAAAGCAATAGTTATAGGCAATTCAATTGTAAGGGTAATAAGCGCTTCTATGGCTGCAAACAAGACAGTAAGGAGTCCAACAACACCAGGTTAAAGTCCAACAGGTTTATTTGGTAGCAAACGCCACTAGCTTTCGGAGCGCTGCTCCTTCGTCAGATGGAGTGGAAATGGCAGATTTCCACTCCATCTGACGAAGGAGCAGCACTCCGAAAGCTAGTGGCGTTTGCTACCAAATAAACCTGTTGGACTTTAACCTGGTGTTGTTAGACTCCTCATTGTGTTTACCCCAGTCCAACGCTGGCATTTTCACATCATGCAAACAAGACACCAGGATGGCATGTTTCCTCCCAGGTGCCAGGGTCATGGATGTCTCAGAGCAGCTACAGGACATTCCGGGAGGGGAGGGCAGACAGTTGGTGATCGTGGTACACATTGGTACAAACAGCATAGGTGAAAAAAAAGGATGAGGTTCTAAATGAACAACACAGGGAGTTAGGAAGTAAGTTGAAAAGTAGACCTCAAAGGTAGTGATTTCAGGATTACTACCAGTGCCACGTGCTAGTCAGAGTAGAAAAAGCAGGATACATAGGATGAATATGTGGCTGAAGAGATGGTGCAAGGCAGAGAGTTTCTAATTCCTGGGACATTGAGACTGGTTCTGGGGAGGTGGGACTCATACAAACTGGACCGGTTACACCTGGGCAGGATCGGGACTGATGTACTAGAGGGACTATTTGCTAGAGTGGTTGGGAAGGGATCAAATTAACAAGGCAGGGGGATGGGAACCTATGCAAGGAGTCAGAGGAAGGGGAATCAAGGACAATAAAAAAAAGCTAGAAAGGGGAATAAAAAAAGCGATAGGCAGAGAAATCAAGGGAAACAATCAAACAGGACAATAATGAAAAATAATGGGAACGGGAAAAGGAATGTTGAAAGTTCAGGGCTAGGGCAGCGGGGAACATTAGAGGACATTTGGCCCAGTAGGCTGATGCAAGGGAAGGAAGTAATAGTGGCACATTTGAAAAATCATAATCTAATGAAGCAGAGTCAGCATGGCTTCATGAAAGGGAAATTGTGCCTGATTAATTTCTTAGAGTTTATCGAGGAAGTCTCAACCAGAGTGGATACAGGGAACCAGTAGATGTGTTGTATTTGGACTTTCAGAGGGCACTCGGTAAGGTACCTCACAAAAGGTTGTCATAAGGTATGAGCCCACAGTGTTCGAGATAGTCTGTTGGCATGGATAGAGAATTGGCTAATGGACAAGAAACATCAAGTGAGGGGTAAGGGGTTCTTTGTCAGGTTGGCAACCTGTAACTAGTGGTGTTCCACAGGGATCAGTGCTCAGTCTTAGTGGCAAAGCAGTCGATTCGCTGCTTGTGCTTTTTGTTGAAGGTGAGGGTGGAGGAGATGGGGAGGGAGATTTAAGAAGAGAGTCTGCAGCAGAGCAAAAAAGATGGGAATTGTCTCTGAATTCCAGGAAAAGTGATTAGTTTTAGCAGACGAAATTAGGATCCAATAGTCCTTTATGTGGTCCAGCCAGATCTGGTGGTAGATGGCTAAACCATTTGTATACCATATCCTTTCTGATCTGCTTTCCCTGGACTTAAAGGAGCAGATATGAGGGCCATATCAGGGGGGATAGTCAGAGTGAGAGAGAGTAATGAGTTTATTGGGAACCAAGGCACCAAAAGTGAAAAAGAAGATGTGATCAAGCAAATCAGGAGCTGCAGAAGTGTTATGGCAAATGGAGAGCCAGTGGCTATTTGTAGGTGCCGTGGTAACTGATGATAGGGGACAGCTTTTTTCAGGGTCAAAAAAAAAAGTAGGTTTGGGGCATAGAAGGAGGGTGTGCAGGAAGAGGGATGTAGGGAAGAAATTGGAGATGGTCGTTTCTGTGATTGATACAATGGGACGAGCAAGACTCCCTTAGATGGCAAGGTTAGGGATTGGACATGAATATTGACTGTGAGTTTATTTGGAGGGAGAGATTTAAGGAGGATCAGAGGGAAATTAACTCAGAGGAGAGAGTACATGATGACAAGAAGGCTATAGCAGGTGAGGACCTAGAAACTATTACTATCACTAAAGAGGTAGTGTTGGGCAAGCTAATGGGGCTGAAGGTAGACAAATCTCTGGCCCTGATGGAATGCATCCCAGTGTACTAAAAGAGATGGCGGGGGAAATAGCAAATGCACTAGTGGTAATTTACCAAAATTCGCTGGACTCTAAGGGGTACCCGCAGATTGGAAAACAGCAAATGTGACACCAATGTTTAAAAAGGGAAGTAGACAAAAGGTGGGTAACTATAGGCCAGTTAGCTTCTGTAATAGGGAAAATACTTGAATCTATCATCAAGGAAGAAATAGTAAGACATCTGGATATAAATTGTCCCATTGGTATGGGTTCATGATGGACAGGTCATGTTTGACTAATTCACTCCATTCATATCTCGAATCTTGTCACGTATTTCCGTCAGGTTCCCTATTGTCCACTGCAGAATAATGTTCAAAGAATTCCACCAAATTAAATCAAATCAAACACATTTCCATCAGTTTCAATTTTAATTTTGTTTTCACTGAGAGTGTTGTCCTTTGTCTGAAACAGATCACTCGGAATTTCCCACTCACCTCAAATTTCCTACTTAATAATTTTTCTGCCCTAGTTTTTGAACTCTTTGATGGTGTGAAACAATAAACACCTTTATAATTTGCAAATACTCTGTTAGATTTCTTCAAAGTCTTTGTCCTTCCAATGAGAAGAAACTTTTCGTATTTGCTCACATACCTGTTAAGACTCAATTGATTCCTTGTTGGCTTTATTTTGTTATTCATGGTGGTATGATGCCACCAGCTGGTAGATTTCCACCTTTGAGAAGAAAAATCTTCCTTTGTCTCTTTCAATCTTCACCTACATATTGCCTATTTTCCTTAGAACTGAAAATACATTAAATGGCCTCAGGATGTCCCAAATGATTTACAGCCAATTGAAAGGTGTCCTTGGGCTGGCATGGGCAAGATGGGCCTAATGGTCTCCTTCTGTGCTGTAACTTTGCTATGGTTTGATGGAACACATTTGCAATGCAGTCCCTGTTACAATGTTAAATAGAAAACGAGGAAGTCAATTTGTGCACAGCAAGATTCCACAGAGAGCAATGTGATAATAGCCAAAAAATCTGTTTTAATGACGTTGGTTAAGAGTTAAATATTGGCTCAGATACCAAGGGCAACACCCCTGCTCTTCCTTGAAATAGCACCATGGAGTGATTTATGCCCACCTCAGCTTAATACTTCATCAGAAACACAGTAACTCCAACAGTGCAGCACTCCAATGGTACAACACAGAAGTGTCAATACACTGTGCTGTGCTCACTTCCACTTTAAGTAGCCATGTGGCACTAGGATCACAGACAAATTAAACAGGTAACCAGCAAACTGTTTCAAAGCCCCATTGTGTTGTGATTAGGTCACCTCTTAAACTCCTATCTGCCACTCAATTGTTAATACTTAGCCTTCACATTACCGGCTTTCCCATAAGGGCTCTCCTTTCTCTATCTTCTTCCAGGTGACCTGCACAGATTGAGGAGAGCAACTCTGCTAAAAATGTAAGCACCCTGAGACCATGTATTGTATTTACATTACATAATGTATTCCGCAAATGATCTGTTACTGACAATTTGGGATGGAATCCCTGACCTGGGGCTAATGTGGACTTCACTCTACTGCACCTATATCAAGGGATCTGTCACCCTCCCACAAACCCTCCCTCACACCCCAGAAAAGAACTTAAGGTGTGGAAAGCCTGGTCATTACAAGGGAATGGTTCCTGATATAAACAGCATTGAGCTAGGATAGGGACCGAGGCACGTGATGTTGCAATATTGGACATAATAAGAAAGAAATACTTGCCTTTCTAAACCTTTTTTCACAATGTTCCAAAGTGCTTTTGAAATGTTATAATGTCGAAAACCTTGCAGCCAATTTATACTCACCAAGATGCCAAAATCCTGTTTTTTTAATTGATTCATTCATGGGATATGAGCGCCGCTGACTTGACCAGTATTTATTTCCTAATACCCTTGATAAGGAGGTGGTGGGTTGCCTTCTTGAATCCTGCAGTTCAGGCTGTTAGGAAGGGAGTTCGTGGATTTTGACCCAGTGACAGTGAAGGAATGGCAAAATAATTCCAGATTAGGATGTTTGGTGCTAATTTACAACTAAATAACTGGAGTCAGAAATGTCGGAGGCAACTTGATTGAAACCTTTAAGATCTCGTGGTGTTTTGACAAGATGGATGTGGAGAGAATGTTTCCTCTTGTGAGAGAATCTAGAACTAGGGGTCACTGTTTAAAACTAGGGGGTTACACATTTAAGGCAGAGATGAGGAGATTTTTTTTCTCTCAGAAGGTAGTGAGTCTTTGGAACTCTCTTCCTCAAAAGGTGATGGAAGCAGTCTTTGGGAGCGATCTTACCAAAAAAGAATTCGAAGTGCCCAACAAGAATGAAAACGGGAGAATTTCAGACCTGTTTTTGTAGCGAGAGAAAAATTCAAATCTTTTGCCACTTAGAGAAAAGAATGAGGCAAAGTGTGATTCTTGCCAGTAGTGGGATTGGACAGAGTTCATTCACACCAGGAAGCCAGCTGATGACTACTAGAGGGTGCCATTTTGCCATTGCCCCCCATTCACCTCCCCAGCTGATCACCGCCCTGGTTGATCGCCATCCTGGTGATCCCCCATTGCAGGGAGAGCAACCCCTCATGTGCTGCTTCCCCTTCAGGCCCCACCCCTGCCCCTTAGGCTGCACCTCTAGGCCCTGCCCCTCAGCACTACCTGGTGCCAAGTAGGCTGTACCAAAGTGCCCAGTGGGCACTGCCAGGGTGCCAGGCTGGTAGTGTCAAAGTGTCCCCCCTGCTCCTGACCACCCAGGCGGCCTTCCTGGGCACAAGGCTGATTACACCAGCAGATCAGGCCTGGTAAGGCACAAACCCGGTTTTTCACCTCTTTCACAATCTTATTGACTTGCCACACCAATTGATGGGTGTGACGAGCCAATAAGATCATCCCCTTTGAGTATTATTAAGGCAGAGGTAAATAGTTTCTTGGTAAACAAGGCGGGGGGGGGGTAAAAGGTTATTGGAGTCGGCAGGAGATTACAATCAGATCAGCCATGCCCTTATTGAATAGTGCAGCAGGTCGAAGGGGCTGAGTGGCCTACTCTGCCCTTACTTCATATATTCAAATGAAAGATTTTGCCACTTTTAAACTTAGAAGCAGAAGTCATGCACCAACTGAATATGTCACTGTTAGTTCAAGATATTCTCACTTGTACATGAGATTGTTGTTTGCAGTGCTTATAAGGTTGAAGTCTTTTGGAAGTTACTGTCCAATATTGCTCAGGGCCAGGCTCAAAGAAGTGGGGCTTGTTGCATAAGTTATATGTAATTGACACCTCCGTGGTTGTACTGAAACCTGAACTTTCAATGGGCTTGATAAAGAGAGGCATACAGTACAAAAGCCAAGAGGTTTTGCAGAACTTATAGGAACCAGATCAACTTCACTGTGACTATAGTCCCCAATTCTGGGCATCTGGAAGATATGAAGGAGAGGGTTGTTGGGGGATCTGATAAGGGGCCCAGGAACAGGAGAAGAACCAAAGCCCCATAATTTCTCTTCCTGATCTTCATCATTCTCACCTCACCTCTTGAATTCAGCTCTTTTGTCCATGTTTGGAATAAAGCTGTAATGAGGTCAGGAGCTGAGTGGCCTAGGTGGAACCCAAACTCAGCATAAGCGGGCTGAGTAAGTGCTGCTTGATACCACTGTCAACAACACTTAACATTACTTTGCTGAGATCAAGAGTAGATGGATGGGGTGTAAATTGGCCACGTTGGATTTGTCCTGTTTTTATGGACAGTGTGCACCTGGGCAATTTTCCACATTGTTGAGTAGGTGCCAATGTTGTCGATGTAGTGTAACAGCTTGACTAGGGACATGGCTAGTTCTGGAGCATAAATCACACCAGATTCAAATCCCTTGTAGAGAGTGCTATGCTGTTTTGCATTTTTAATAGCCGGAAGTTACTGTGTTAATGCCCACACGGAACACTGTGAGCAAGTCCATTTATAATGAACGATAAACTCAATTTTCTTGCTGTCGACCACCAATTCCAGGTCAATAAATCTTCCTTGAGAAACTTGGTTGATCAACTTAGGTGGATTGGCCATGCTAAGTTTCCCCTTAGTGTCCTAAGATCTGTAGGTTTAGTGGATTGGCCATGCTAAGTTTCCCCTTAGTGTCCTAAGATCTGTAGGTTTAGTGGATTGGCCATGCTAAGTTGCCCTTTAGTGTCCTAAAATGTGTAAATTAGGGGGATTAGTGTGGTAAATACGTGGGGTTACAGGATTAGGGCCCGGGTAAGATGCTCTGTTGGAGAACAGGTGCAGATTCAATGTGTCAAATGGTCTCCTTCTGCACTGTAGGGATTCTATGATTCTATGCCCAAATCTTGCTGGAGCTTGGCATCTCTGGCTGTTCTCTCTCAGTTAAACCTGTTCATGAATGTTTAAGTTTTCAAAAGTTTTGTCCACAAATTTTCTGCAAGTGTGAGCTAATAACTGCGCAGTAAGGCTGGGCAACAGGACATCTGGGACCTTGGGAAACAAGAGAACTCAAAGTGTATCTCCTCAATTTTGTGCCAATTCACAAAGTATCTCTTCCTCACTACAGTTTGCTGACTGATTTATGAGTTAACGATGACATGCCTTCATTCAGACACCATTTTATTTCAGTAAAATCCGGCCTAATGTAAATCTGTAGAAACTATTTACTATCGCGGATCAAATGACCCCTTGGACCCAGTGTGGCTGATAATGATGAGGTTTTATTTCCAATATAGAATCATATTGTCTGACATTTTTCATTTGCAATGAAATACGACACTAGCTTTAACCGATCTCGATGTATCTGAAGGACTTAAAACCACAAGGCTTTTGGGATTTAATAACAGTGCATTATTAATTTAGACAAGGGCCTCTCTAGTGATTAGAATGGGGAATGTGTATAAACAGAGGTCATGAAAATGAGAAAGTACAGCTGAGCAGCCCAAGGGTTAAGAGTTAATTTTCCAACTCAAAGGTGACGCAGGTTACAATTTCTCGTCTCCAAATTAATAGCTCTGCTTGACAGAGCACCCAATTAGAAATTAATTGCATTAGTTTTATTGTTGGCATTCAAACGCTGTAAATAGCTGGAAGAGTTAAGAGTATGTAACCCCAGAACTCAGAAGAGAAGTACACAACAGGCAAATAAGAACACCTGTGACTTTCTAAATAACAATGTGTGAGCACATGTCTCTGCCTAAACGTGGTGGTCTCTTTTGTTCTCATACAAATGAATTAAGATGTGATATTCAATTGCATATTATCCCATAATTCTTTCTCTCACACGGAAACACAGAAACCCTACAGTGCAGAAGGTGACCATTCAGCCCATCGAGTCTGCACTGACCACAATTCCACCCAGGCCGTATCCCCGTAGCCCCATTTATTTACCCTGCTAGTCCCCCTGACACTAAGGATCAATTTAGCCTGGCCAATCAACCCTATCTCACACAACTTTGGACTGTGGGAGGAAACCGGAGCACCCTGAAGAAACGCACACAAACATGGGAAGAATGTGAAAACTCCACACATGGCAGTGACCCAAGGCTGGAATTGAACCCGGGTCCCTGGTGCTGTGAGGCAGCAGTGCTAAGTAATGTGCCACCGTGTCACCCCGCCCCCCCCCTCCCCCCCATCCCCTCTCCTCCTCTGTAGACCAGAAGGGTCATTTTGCTGTATTGTCTAACTAGATCTGGCCGCAAATAGGATACAGTGGTATTGACATTATGTTAGTGGAATCATAATCCAGAGAACATGAGTTCACAATCGCACCACGGCGGTTTGCGAATTTGAATTGAATCAAAAAAATCTCGAAGTAAAAGGCTGGTGCCAGTAAAGTGTCAATGAAGCCTTTGAATGGCTGTGAAGTGTCAACTACTTCACAAAGGAAATATTTACCACCATTTTCTCAAGGGCAATGAGGAAAGGGCATCAAATGCTGGCCTAGCCAGCAACACTCACATCCTTGGAGGAATAAAGACATTCAATCCAATGACCAATATCTGACTGTAGTCCAGCAGCAACATGGTTAACTCTTAACTTTTGTTTTTATTCATTCGTGGGACATGGGCGTCGTTGGCTGGGCTGGCATTTATTGCCCATCCCTAGTTGCCCTTGGAGGGCAGTTGAGAATCAACCGCATTGCTGTGGCTCTGGAGTCACATGTAGGCCAAACCAGGTAAGGATGGCAGATTTCCTTCCCTAAAGGACATTAGCGAACCAGAAGGGTTTTTCTGACAATCAACATTGGTTCCTTGGTGATCAGTAGATTCTTAATTCCAGATATTTTCACTGAATTCAAATTCCACCATCTGCTTTGGTGGGATTCGAACCCAGGTCATTCCCCAGAACATTAGCTGAGTTTCTGGATTAATAGTCTAGCGATAACTCCACTAGGCCATTGCCTCCCCATAAACTGCCCATTCAGGAAGCCAAGTAAGACACGTACCTAGTTGTGTGAGCCCACTTCCTAATGGTTTAAGAAGGTCCTCCACCCTATCTTCTCAGGGCAACAATCACTGCCACTAACACTGCCAATTTTATCATCTCTACGGTTGCAGAAAATGAAGAGACAACACTGCAAACCCTATGTATATCCAGAATCTTTCCAGTCTGTATGTTTTTTTTCCACTCTATGATGAGACATTAAAACAATACTGACTGGGAGTTGCGCTGGCAGGAGCAATGGCAACTACCAACAGTGCACCCAGCGAGAGGCCTAAGTCAGAGATGAATGAGGGTGGGATGAGGGTTCGGGATGGAAGTCGCATGAGTGAGGGAGAGGGATGTCAGCAGCAAAATTGGGGCGATGAGACAATGGGCACCGTTGAATGAGGGACTCATCCGGAGCCTGAAAGCAAACATGACAGGGTTTGTTTTTCAGGCTTCCCGTGTGGCGATTGCCCCGGCCTTTGCTGGTTGAACCAACAGCAATGGTACAAGGTCCTTAGTGCATTAAATACCCATTTAAGGCCCTCATTTGGCAGCAGGAAGGAATGCAGTTCATAAACCTTCTCGCTCAGATTTAATCCAGGCAGAGATGGCAAGATGGTGAGATCCTCACTGGAAGTCCCCCAGCCTGATTAAATGACCCCACTGTCTGCAAACTCATCTCAAAGAGTATTGGGAGGCTAGCATTAAATTCTACCTATGCTGTCCGATTTGCTAACCCAGTACTGTGGTCACTTGATAAACGCTTGGAAACATTGGTCTAAATTTTGCTCCACAAAAGGTCGCATATTCAATGTTCACCATTGTCTGTCCAAACTGGCAGCACGGCGGCATAGTGGTTAGCACTGCTGCTTCACAGTGCCAGGGGCCCAGGTTCGAATCCAGTCTTGTGTACTGTGTGCAGTTTGCACATTCTCCCTGTGTCTGCGTGGGTTTCCTCTGGGGGCTCCGGTTTCCTCCCACAGTCCAAAGGTATGCAGGTTAGGTTGATTGGCCGTGCCAAATTGACCCTTAGTGGGGTAAATACATGGGGTTACAGGGGATAGGGCCTGGGTGGGATTGTGGTTAGTATAAACTCGATGGGCCGAATGGCCTCCTTCTGTACTGCAGGGATTCTAAACTCTGGGGAGATGCAGAAATCTCTGCAGTGTGATGTAAATTATGCAAGTCAAATTCCTAGAAGTATCAAAGTGATATACTTGAATCCATTTTAATTTTTAAACAATGCCATCTGGTGTGGGCGCCCTCATTACATATTGGTGAAATAAGAACAGGCCCCTCAATGCCTCGGAATATTTACCCAAACATTTTTACCTATTTAAGGATGGATTCGCCTGTCATTTTGACGGATGAGTGTTCAGCAAGTAAAATAACAACCGGTTTACGGTCCAGGTTGATATTGACTCATGTGTGACATTATGCCAAGTCTTCATTTGTTTAACTGATTGCAAATACTGCAGATGAAGTCAGTGAGGGAGGGATGGATCGAGGCAGTGGGAGCAATCGTACCAGAATTTATTGAAGTGACAGTCTCAGTCAGAAAACTGGCCTGTAATCTCCACTTGCACAGACCAGATTTCACTCCAGAATTTGAGCCTCGTTAAATAAAAAAAATGGGTGGGTGTGCTTTATGCCATCACTCTGGTGGAGCGGGGACTCTTAGAGCCGGCAAAAGTCTCCACAGAGATTGGCGTACCGTCTTTAAAGAGAGCCCCAATCAGCAATAAGAACAAATCTCCCCCATCACAGACATATCAGGGGCTCTCTTGCCCCCACAATTATCACTGGCATTTCAACCCCCCACCCCCTGAAAATGATCACCAGCAATTCACCCAAAGCCCCCGCCTGCTCAGTGACCACTCTCCCCCACCACACATAAATGAACACCCCTCCCCCTCACCAATGGGTCTCCCACTAGGGTCTGACCCTGGCACTGCCCCCGGCACAGGTTGGCACTGCTAGATTGGTAGTGTCAAGTTGGCAGTCAACCTGGCCATGCTAACTAGTAGTGCAACCTGTGCCGGAGGCAGTACCAGGGACATTGGCAGGATGCTGCCTGGACATGTCCCTCTAACCCAAGGGTTGCATTCATCTTTATCCCCTTGGAGAGTTCCTCTCGGCAGGTTTATGTTTTTGAAAACCTGTCGAGAACCTTGCCGACGTGATATCATGTTGATGAGCTATGAACAAATCGTGAGGGGGGCGTGGGGGGGGGGGGGGGGTGGCGGGGTGGGGGGGGGGGGTCATATGGTGAGTAGACAAGTTAATTACATTGAAATTTATTAAGATTTACCAAAATCGGACGTGAACCTGATGACGTTGCCGGTGAAGGATGGGGAAAATCAGAAATCACAATCCCACTGGCGAGATTCGCAATTTCGGTTTTTCTTCAGATTTTGCGCCATCGCCGGCAATCCTATGGACAGAGAGTCTGGGCTCAAGATCCTGCCTCTGTCTTTTCACTGCATTGACTTGTGCTGAAGGCACTTGTCTCTGTTCTGCTCGAGGCAGATTAATGACTGAGACTTCTCTACTTGGGTCCAAGGTGGTTTCTTTTAGGATTCAGCTTGCAAGCTCTGAAGTTGGCTTTCAGATTGTCTTTATATTTAAGTTAGGATGGCCCGTGGCATGCTAAACTAACACTAGATTATTGCTTTTGGAATGTGGGAATCATAATTATTGGACAAATAGCTCAGAGTCAAGCTGGTTTCGTAGTTACCATTGGAAGTAGTGGCTTGAATTTACTGGCCATTGACTCCAGCGGGATCGTCTAGTCCTGCCAATGGCGCACCCCAACCACAGGTCTCTCAGCGGCAAGAGGTGCATTCAACAGGAAACCCCATTGCCAAAAGTGGGCCAATGTCGAGCCTCCTCTGCTGTTGTGAAACATGCGGGTTGCGTGGAAAATCCCGCCAATGAGTCCTCAGGAGTAGAGCTGATTGGTTGATTGTACTTCCAGAACGACACAGCAAAAACCATCGTTCTTTGGGATATTTTACAAAGGAATTTGATATTCTTTAAAGGATATTTATTGGAATAGTTCCAGGGTTGAGGGATTTTGGCTGCAAGGTTAGGCTGAAGAAGTTGGAGTTGTTCTCTCTCGGGAACAGGGGACTTGTGATAGAAATCTACAGGATTGTGATAGGTTATACAAGGTAGACAAAGAAAGGCTGCTCCCATTAGTAATGGCACAATAACTGGTGGATACAGATTTAAGGTTTTGGGCAAAAGATACGCTGGCGGGGGGAAATGAAAAATTATTTATTTATTCATCGAATGGCGGCACGGTGGCACAGTGGTTAGCACTGCTGTCTCACAGCGCCAGGGACCCAGGTTCAATTCCAGCCTTGGGTCACTGTCTGTGCGGAGTTTGTACATTCTCCCAGTGTCTGCGTGGGTTTCCTCCGGGTGCTCCAGTTTCCTCCCACAGTCCAAAGATGTGTGGGCTAGGCTGATAGGCCATGCTAAATTGACCCTATTGTCAGGGGAATTAGCAGGCTAAATGTGTGGGGTTACAGGAATAGGGCCTGGGTGGGATGTGGTCGGTGCAGACTCGATGGGCTGAATGGCCTCCTCCTGTACTGTAGGGATTCTATGGATCCTATGAATGGTAATAACCTGGAACTAGTGGCCTATGAAGTGGTGGAAGCAGAGATGACAATGATTTCAAAGGAAATTGGATAAACAAAATAATAACAAATAATTAACTATTTTGAAAGGTATTTATCATTTAAGAACAACTTGGATTCAGATAGCACCTATATTTAAAGCTGAGATAGACAGATTTTTGGTCTCTCAGTAAATTAAGGATGTGGGGAGCAGGCAGGAAAATGGATTTGAAAACCAAAATGAGCCATGATTGTATTTAACAATGGAGCAGGGTCAGTGGGCCATGTGGTCTACTCCTGCTCCTTGTTCCGATGCCATAGCCCCTTTAAATGATCCCCAAGGCACTTCACCGGTGAATTATCGAACATAATATGAGACTGAGCCACATAAAGAGATATTGTGACCAGTGAGCCAAAGCTCGGTCCAAGCATAGGCTTTAAGGAGCATTTTAAGGGAGATGTGATGGAAAAAATTAGGGAGGGAATTCCAGAGCTTAATATCCAGGTAGCCATATCATCATATCAAGGGATGGTATGGTTGCAGAATTCAAACTGGGTTGTTCAAGAGGCCAGGACTGGAGGTGCACAAATATCTAAGAGTGTTATAGGGCTGAAGGACATTGCAGGGATCGGAGCAGAGAAGGCCTTGGAGGGATTTTGCAAAGTTCAAGGTGTATGTGCTCAAAATCTAGATTCTTATACATCTCTGACTTTAATTGTTTCACCATTGGCAGTCATGCCTTCAACTGCCTAGAGTTTAAACTCTGGAATTCCCCATCTAAACCTCTCAGCCTCTCTAACTCTCTCTTTTAAAACAGTCTTTGGCTAAGTTTCTGGTCACTGATACAAATACCCGCCTTATATGGCTCAGTGTGAATTTTTTGTTTGACAATGCTCCTGTGTGATGCCTTGGGCAATTTTACTACATTGAAGGCGCTCTATAAAGACATTTTGTTGTATAAGGAATAATTGCCAGCAAGTTATTCAACAGGACAGTGTGTGAATTACAGGCACAAACTTTGACTAACCGGCACATACAGGTGACTGCCAGCAGATGTCGCCAATTATCAGTCATAGAAACCCTGATCGATTTGCCACTTACCTTCTATAACAGTGTTCCCAAATTAGTTTCCAATGTGACACTAATTTAATACCTGAAAATTAACGTGACTCCATTGCTAGAAAAATCCAAACAGCAATAAGGCAGTACAGTAATATTTTGAATCTAATTGTTAGCTTGTATATTATAGATTAACATATAATCTGGGTGGCACAGTGGTTAGCACTGCTGCCAACAGCATGGGTGATCTGGGTTCAATCCCTACCCTGGGTCACTGTCTGTGTGGAGTCTGCACGTTCTCCGCGTGTCTGCGTGGGTTTCCTCCGGGTGCTCCGGTTTCCTCCCACAGTCCAAAGATGTTCAGGTTAGGTTGATTGACCAGGACAAATTGTCCCTTAGTGTCAGGGGGGACTAGCAGAGTAAATAGGTGGGGTTACTGGGACAGAGTCTGGGTAGGACGTTGATGGTGCAGGCCTGATGGGCTGAATAGCCTCCTTCTGCAAGAATTCTGCAAATATCTAAGTTAATTAATTTAGGTAATTAGCATATTGTTACAAGATGCCATTCTCATTAGAACATGGAAATTGTATTTGGGACAATTTGTAATGATTCTATATATTATATTACATAAATATGAAAATCTGAGTTTGTAAATGTTTTATTATTTATGAACTCACATATGTTTCAGTCAAACTCTGCATATTCCTTGGTGACAGAAGATGCACTGGAGCCCCTCTGCCCCCAACCCACACAGACATTTTGTAATCAGCCGCTGTCTCTTGAAGTCAACATCAAAACTCTTAAGTGAAGCCTTCAGAGTGTCTTGTAGCGCTTCCTTTGAAAGTACACCCCGGACTCAAGTTCTCCATTGAAAATTCACTTTGGTAAGCAAGTGT
The DNA here is from genome assembly GCF_964213995.1 of Mustelus asterias. NCBI lineage: Eukaryota > Metazoa > Chordata > Chondrichthyes > Carcharhiniformes > Triakidae > Mustelus > Mustelus asterias. The sequence continues at coordinate 9,213,758 of NC_135803.1, forward strand.
TAGGCAAATGACCAGGCTAACTTGTTTGTGATGACTGAATATGGTGTGAATGCATGGCATGCCAGCTCAGGGTGAACGCCTCAGTGTCTGGTACTTTGACCGTCGATCTGATCTTCAGGAGTTTCTGATGGCAGCTCAAATGAAAGTGTTGAGCTTCTTGACATGTCCCTAGTACACAGTCCAAATCTCACACATGTAGAACAGAGTGAGCTAGACTACTGTTCTATGGGTTTTCAGTTTGGTGGGCAAACTTACTCTTCTTGATACCCAGAGTGATGTTCAAAGTCTGTTGAAGGCTCATCTTGTTTTGACAAAATTGGCATGCCAAACCATATTGGGACAGTCACAGCTGAGTTGGACTGCTCATGTAGATAGAGATAATCACTTACTAAAGCGAGCCCTCTCTGCCGACCTTGAGTCTTGGGTGTGTTCTAATGGTGGTCAAAGGAAGTGCTACAAGAACACTCTGAAGGCTTCACTCTGCTGTTCCATTTACCGCAGAGACTTCAGAGGCAGATTGGCCTCAGCGATCATCTATTGACAGGATTCCTGACAAACACACCACATGGTGAAAAAGTTCAAAGTTTTTTAGTGTCACAAGTAGGCTTACATTAACACTGCAATGAAGTTACTGTGAAAATCCCCAAGTCGCCACACTCCGGCACCTTTTAAAGTACATGGAGGGAGAATTTAGCATGGCCAATGCACCTAACCAGCACTTCTTTCAGACTGTGGGAGGAAACCGGGGCACCCGGAGGAAACCCACACAGACACGGGGAGAATGTGCAGACTCTGCACAGGCAGTGACCCAAGCCGGGAATCGAACCCAAGTCCCTGGTGCTGTGAGGCAGCAGTGCTAACCACTCTGTCACCGCGCACATGGTCATCTTCAAGTTTTGGATGGAATGCCAAATTTTCCATTCTCGCTCACAACAGGTTCTGCCACAGACATGACTGGAGGATTCCACCCATAGTTGTACAGTGTAGAAGTAAAGGTGTCATTCTACCTTTCTTTTAAAGTTTTTTTTCCTCCTTTCTTATTGGTATCATTACCTTGCTTTCATTTTCTTTAATCATTAATGTTTATTTCATAGTAGGTTAATAAAAATTATTGTTTCACACATTGCTTGGTTTTGAGTTACTCATTCCTGCTTGTCCGGAGTATGGCTACAATCCTAGCTGACATTCTACAAGGGAATCGGACCCCCTGACAGCACCCTGGCACTTTCAGCCTTAATGGAAGACACTTCCTCATTTCTACCATTCTTTGAGAAAAAGTCCTTCCAGTTTCCCTTCCTGAATGGCCTAGCTCTAATTTTCTTTTGCATTCCACCACAAGAGGAAATTGTTTCTTAAGCTACCGTTTTAAACATCTCAATGAAATCGCCCCACAACCTTCTAAACTCAAGGGAATACAAAACAAGTTTAAGCAAACTGTCCGCATCATTTAACTCCTTAAATCCAGGATCAGTCTGGCAAATGTGCACTGTAGTCAATAGTCATAGTCACCCTTCATGGTCAATGTAACCTTCCTGAAGTGCAGTGCACAAATCTGAATTCCGACACCCCAGTATTGAGGGAGCACTTCTCTGTCAGAGGTGATGGGCAATCCCACCCATAGCGGGACCCGTCGTGAGTGAGAACGGAAAACTTGGCATTCCAGCCAAAGCTCCATTAAACAGGATGGAAGATTCTGTCCAAAGATGTGCAGGTTAGGTTGATTGGCCATGCTAAAAATTGCCCTTAGTGTCCTGAGATGCGTAGGTTAGAGGGATTAGTGGGTAAGTATGTAGGGATATGGGGATAGGGCCTGGGTGGGATTGTGGTCGGTGCAGCCTCGATGGGCCGAATGGCCTCTTTCTGTACTGTAGGGTTTCTATGATTTCTATGATTCCAATCATTCTCTTGTGGATGAAGGACCAATTACTTGATAGTTAAATTCGCTGATGACACAAAGATAGGTAGGAAAGTAAGTTGGCAAGGGGACATAAAGAGTCTGCAGAAGGATTTAGGCAGGTTAAGGAAGTGGACAAAAAATGTAACAAATGGAGTATAATGTGTGAAAATGTGAATTTATCCAATTTTTCAGGATGACTCGGAGAGCAGTATATTATTGAAGTGGAAAGAGACTTCAGAACCCAGTGGCACAGCGAGATCTGAGTGATCTGGTACAGGAATCACAAAAACATTAACATACATTGGGCGGCACGGTAGCACAGTGGTTAGCACTGCTGCTTCACAGCTCCAGGGTCCTGGGTTCGATTCCCGGCTCGGGTCACTCTCTGTGTGGAGTTTGCACATTCTCCTCGTGTCTGCGTGGGTTTCCTCCGGGTGCTCCGGTTTCCTCCCACAGTCCAAAGATGTGCGGGTTAGGTTGATTGGCCAGGTTAAAAATTGCCCCTTAGAGTCCTGGGATGCATAGGTTAGAGGGATTAGCGGGTAAATATGTGGGGGTAGGGCCTGGGTGGGATTGTGGTCGGTGCAGACTCGATGGGCCGAATGGCCTCCTTCTGCACTGTAGGGTTTCTATGATTTCTATGATACATGTCCAGCATGTGACAAGGAAGGCAAATGATTGGTTTTTCTTGCAAGGAGAATGGAATATAAAAGTAGGGAAGTTATGCTATAATCTACAGGGCATTTGTAAGATCAAATCTGGAGTACTGGTTACATTTTTCATCTCCTTACTTAAGAAAGAATATAATATCATTAGAAACAGTTCAGAGATGGTTTATTTTACTGATTTCTGGGATGAGTGAGTTATCTTTTGAGGCAAGTTTAAGGAGGTTGGATCTATACCCAATGAAACTGAGAAGAATGAGGGGTGATCTGCTTGAAACATGTCAGATCTTGAAATCAAGTTGGCCTTAAATCGGTTTGAAGAAGTGTGGTGTGCACGAGTCGACCTCGGTTTGCTCGATACTTCGAGGCAAAACATGCAGAGCCCACCTGTCGGCAGGGGACAGCACAGTGGCACAGTGGTTAGCACTGCTGTCTCATAGCGCCAGGGACCCAGGTTCAATTTCTGACTTGGGTCACTGTCTGTGTGGAGTTTGCATGTTCTCCCCGTGTCTGTGTGGGTTTCCTCCAGGTGCTCTGGTTTCCTCCCACATTCTGAAAGACGTGCTGGTTAGGTGCATTGACCTGAACAGGCACCGGACTGCGGCGACTAAGGAAATAGGAAGGCATAGATAGGGTGAACGGTGGGAAGCTTTTCCCCAGGTCGGTGGTGACGTTCACGAGAGGTCATAGGTTCAAGGTGAAGGGGGGGAGGTTTAACACAGATATCAGAAGGACATATTTTACACAGAGGGTGGTGGGGGCCTGGAATGCGCTGCCAGACAAGGTGGTGGAGGCGGACACACTGGGAACGTTTAAGACTTATCTAGATAGCCATATGAACGGAGTGGGAATGGAGGGATACAAAAGAATGGTCTAGTTTGGACCAGGGAGCGGCATGGGCTTGGAGGGCCGAAGGGCCTGTTCCTGTGCTGTATTGTTCTTTGTTCTTAGTTCTTTGTTCTTTGAAATTTCACAGTAACTTCATTGCAGTGTTAATGTAAGCCTTACTTGTGACTAATAAATAAACTTTAACTTTAGCATTAGCAGGGTAACGTTGACCAATGTTAAGTTCATGTCCTAACGAGTCATGAATCCAGAACATGCAAGTGCAAATGCCGGACTTGACTCTCAGCGCTTGTTTGGCCAGCCCCTGATTGGCATGGATTGGCTTTCAGGACTTGGGGAGGTGTTTCCAGATGACCTCACTTAAATTTCCTCTTCCTGAAAGCTGTCAGCAAAAAGATATCATGGGCAAGTCTCCCACGTCTTCCTTCCTCCATGGCATCAGTGCACTTACACTATCCTTCAGGAGCTCCTTGGGCTTCCTGCACCTCCACATCTGAATTGAACCTGGGTCCCTGACACTGTGAGGCAGCAGTGCTAACCACTGTGCCACCATGCCGCCCACTAACTTAACATCCAGTGAGGAATGACAGTGATGTGAAAAAAACCATGACACTTTCAACAACAGCTAATGATGCAAACACTGCCGCAACTGAGATGAGGACTAGCCTAGTGATCTCATCCATAAACTTGCATGTCTTGGGCTCAGGCACAAACACTGAGGAGATGTTGCCTGGTATGGAGGGGCTTGGTTATGAGGAGAGATTGGGGAAACTGGGTTTGTTCTCCTTGGAAAGACGGAGGATAAGGGGAGACTTAATAGAGGTGTATAAAATTATGAAAGGCATAGATAGGGTGAACGGTGGGAAGCTTTTCCCCGGGTCGGTGGTGACGTTCACGACGGGTCATAGGTTCAAGGTGAAGGGGGGGAGGTTTAACACAGATATCAGAAGGACATATTTTACACAGAGGGTCGTGGGGGCCTAGAATGTGTTGCCGGGCAAGGTGGTGGAGGCGGACACACAGGGAACGTTTAAGACTTATCTAGAAAGCTATATGAACGGAGTGGGAATGGAGGGATACAAAAGAGTGGTTTAGTTTGGACCAGGGAGCGGCGCGGGCTAATTGTTCTTTGTTTCTCGTTTCAAGGCTTCATTCTATGATCAACTTGCTGGTGCCAGTGCAGAGCGAGACTGCGGATAGTTGGGAACCTGTCTCGGGGGCAGGGAATTCATATGGTGTTTGTGGAAGTGGAAATGAATAGGGTTGGGAAGCATTTTCCGATCAGGGCCAGTGTGATCTCCTGGACTCGTTTCGATCGCCTCAGGGGGTCGGAGAGGAATTTCCCAGATTTTGTTTTCCCCATATTGGCCCTGGGGTTTTCACTCTGGGTTTTCGCCTCTCCCTGGAGATCACATGGTCTGGAATGGGGGGGTGGGGGTGAGCTAATAGATTGTGATGAACAAAGCATCGTAGCTGTGAGGGACAGCTCGGTGGATAGGATATTAGTATGTAGATAGGCTGGAAAATTGGGCGGGGATCCTGGATTCAGGATTCAATCCTGGACCGGGGAGCGGCGTGGGCTTGGAGGGCCGAAGGGCCTGTTCCTGTGCTGTATTGTTCTTTGTTCTTGTTCTTGTTCTTTGAGATCCAAATGCTGTAAGAGTATTAGTGCTGTTGAGCTGCCTTCACTCATTGCTGTCCCTTAAGGAATAATGGTTACAAATCTTTCCATGATACAAAGATTTTAACCCATCTCCAAGACAACACACAAGGCTCTGGAGACTCATTGCAGTGGGACACTACCACTAATTGAGAGGAAGTCTAAACCTTGCTGTAAGAGGATTCCAACATCACCGAAACTGTCATCTTGCTGTTTGTGGGAGCTTGCAGGCCACAAATGGGCTGCCATGATTCCTACATTACAACAGTGACCAACACTTCAAATGTGCTCATTGGCTGTAAAGTGCACTGGAATGTTTTGAAGAGGAGAAAGACATCAGAGTCTCTCTTTTTCACAGTCCCTTCACTTTGATGATTGAGTTTAAATATAACCGTAAGTGTAAGCCTTACTTGTGACGAATAAAGAGGAAAGCTTGAGCTTAATAATGGGGATGGGCCACAGGACAAAACTAGAGAAGTATAAGAAAGGCTATTGCGCAAAAGGTAAATGCCACACTGCTGCACTGGGATTCTCTTCTCAGGAGAAGACATCTTTGACTTAAAGCTTGGGAGGGAAATGTGTGAGGATGCATTGTCTAGTGGATGGGGTAACAATACATCAATGGATCTGACAGCCTTTCCTTATGGGCTCCTAAATTTTAAAGTTTATTTATTAGCGTCACAAGTAGGCTCACATTAACAGTGCAATGAAGTTACTGTGAAAATCCCCGAGTCGCCACACTCCGGCACCTGTTCGGGTACACTGAGGGAGAATTTAGCATGTCCAATGCACCTAACCAGCATGTCTTACAGACCATGGGAGGAAACCCACACAGACACGGGGAGAATGTGCAGAATCCACACAGACAGACTCCACACAGACCCAAGCCAGCAATCGAACCTGGGTCCCTGGCGCTGTGAGACAGCAGTGCTAACCACTGTGCCGCGCTCATATAAGGACCCTGACATTTTGCAGTGGCTCCCCTGACCCCCTGCCCTGATTCAGACAGCAGACAATGACAGCACTATATGGAAATTAACAACAACTTACATGGCTTTTAACATAGTAAAACATCCCAAAGTGTTCACAGGAATGTTGTCAACTCACATCTGACACTAAACCAAATAAAGAGATAACAGAACAGCTGGGAATAGATTTTAAGGAATGTGCTTGTAATAACTCGAGGCAACTCAATGTGGCAAGTAACTAACTAAAGAATTTATCGGTAAGAAGAACTATATACAACGAAGGGTTTAACAGCACAACTATACAGTTCTATTCCTAACAACATCCTGACTCTAACTGCAGCCTCCAGCCCCGGGAAAGCTCACTCTCACTCCCGATTGGCCCAGGGTCGCACGGTCATGAACAAAGAACAAAGAACAACACAGCACAGGAACAGGCCCTTCGGCCCTCCAAGCCTGCGCCACTCATGTGCCCACTAGACCATTCTTTTGTATCCCTCTATTCCCAGTCTGTTCATGTGGTTATCCAGATAAGTCTTAAACGATCCCAGCGTGTCTGCCTCAATCATCTTGCTTGGCAGTGCATTCCAGGCCCCCACCACCCTCTGCGTAAAATACGTCCCCCTGACATCTGTGCTGAACCTTGCCCCCCCTCACCTTGAACCCGTGACCCCTTGTGTTCGTCGCCTCCGACCTGGGAAAAAGCTTCCCACTGTTCACTCTATCTATGCCCTTCATAATTTTATACATCTCTATTAGGTCGCCCCTCATCCTCCGTCTTTCCAGGAAGAACAACCCCCGTTTACCCAATCTCTCCTCATAGCTAAGACCCTCCATACCAGGCAACATCCTGGTAAACCTTCTCTGTACTCTCTCCAAAGCCTCCACGTCCTTCTGGTAGTGTGGTGACCAGAACTGGATGCAGTATTCCAAATGTAGCCTAACCATCATTCTATACAGCTGCAACATCATATGCCAACTTTTATATTCTATGCCCCGTCCAATAAAGGCAAGCATGCCATATGCCTTCTCCACCTGTGCTGCCACCTTTAAGGATCTGTGGACTTGTACACCCAGGTCCCTCTGTGTGTCTATACTCCTGATGGTTCTGCCATTTATTGTATAGCTCCCCCTCATATTAGATCTACCGAAACGCATCACTTCGCATTTATCTGGATTAAATTCCATCTGCCATTTCTCCGCCCAATGTTCCAGCCTATCTATATCCTGCTGCATTCTCTGACAATGTTCATCACTATCCACAACTCCAGCAATCTTCGTGTCGTCCGCAAACTTACTGATTACACCAGCTACATCTTCCTCCAAATCATTTATATATGTCACAAACAGCAGAGGTCCCAATACAGAGCCCTGCGGAACACCACTAGTCACAGACCTCCAACCGGAAAAAGACCCTTCCACTGTTACCCTCTGTCTTCTGTGGCTAAGCCAGTTCTCCACCCATCTAGCTAGCCCACCTTTTATCCCATGAGATTTAATATTTTGCACCAGCCTGCCATGAGGGACCTTGTCAAACGCTTTACTAAAATCCATATAGGCGACATCCACGGCCCTTCCCTCATCAATCGTTTTTGTCACCTCCTCAAAATATTCAACCAAATTTGTGTGGCATGGCCTCCCTCGTACAAAACCATGCTGTCTTTCGCTAATGAGATTATTCAGTTCTAAATGTGCATATATCCTATCTCTAAGAATCTTCTCCAACAACTTCCCTACCACGGACATCAAGCTCACCGGCCTATAATAACCCGAGTTATCCTTGCTACCCTTCTTAAATAACGGGACCACATTTGCTATCCTTCAATCCTCTGGGACCTCACCTGTGTCCAGTGAAGAGACAAAGATTTCTGCTAGAGGCCCAGCAATTGCATCTCTCACCTCCCTGAGGATTCTAGGATAGATACCATCCAGCCCTGGGGATTTGTCTGTCTTAATGTTTCCTAACAAACCTAACACTTCCTCCCTTGTAATTGAGATTTTTTCTAACAGGTCAACACATCTCTCTGAGACACTACCAGTCAGCATGTCCCTCTCCTTTGTGATGCAAAGTATTCGTTTAGGAACTCACCTACTTCCTTTGGTTCTCAGCATAATTCCCCTCCTTTATCCCTGAGAGGCCCGATTCTATCCCTAACAACCCTCTTGTTCCTAACGTATGTATAAAATGCCTTAGGATTCTCCTTAATCCTGTATGCCAAGGACATTTCGTGATCCCTTTTTGCCCTTCTAAGTCCCTGTTTGAGTTATTTTCTACTTTCTCTGTATTCCTCCAGTGCTCAATCTGTTTCTAGCTGCCTGGACCTCATGTACGCCTCTTTTTTCTTTTTGATTAGACCCACAATTTCACTGGTTATCCACAGCTCTCAAATCCTACCTTTCCTATCCTTCCTCTTTACAGGCACATGCCTGTCCTGCAGTCTTATCAACTGCTCCTTAAAAGACTCCCACATGCCAGATGTGGATTTACGAAAAGCCTCTCCCAATCAACAGCCACCAAATCCTGCTTAATCTGGCTGTAGCTAGCCTTCCCCCAATTCAGCACCTTACCCATAGGACAACACTCATCTTTTTCCATTACTATCCTGAAGTTTACAGAATTGTGGTGACTATTTGCCACATGTTCCCCTACTGCAACTTTGATGACCTGACTAGTCTCATTCTCCAGTACTAGGTCCAGTATAGCCCCCTCTCTTGTTGGACTGTCAACATATTGTTCCAAAGAGCCTTCCTGTACGCATTTTATAAATTCTTCCCCGTCCAGGCCCCCAGCCCTAAGCGATTTCCATTCTATGTGAGGGAAATTAAAGTCTCCCACTACAACAACCCTATTTTTTCTGCACCTGTCCAGAATCTCCTTACACATCCGTTCCTCAACTTCCCGTGGGCTGTTGGGAGGCCTGTAGTATACCCCCAGCATAGTGACTGCGCCCTTCCTGTTTCTGAGCTCCATCCACAGTGACTCATTACCTGACCCTTCCATATTGTCCACCCTCTGTACCGCTGTAATATGCTCCCTAACCAGGATTGCTACTCCCCACCTCTCCTCGCCCCTCCTCTGTCTCGCCTAAAATACTTGTACCCCGGGATATTCAGCTGCCAGTCCTGTCCTTCTTTTAACCAAGTCCATTAGTTCTGGCCCATTCACATGGCCTGTGAATGTTTTCCCCTTAAAGGGGCAATGCTAACACAATCCTGAAGGGTGAAAAAGATGCCAAAGTTTTAGGAGGGAATTCCAGACCTTAATGTATGGACAACTGAAGCCATTACTGTCAACTGTGGGATGAAGGGGCTCAAGAAAATGTGAGAAGTTACAGCATTCTTGGAAAGTTTTAAGATTGGCAGAACTGACAGAAATAGGGAAGGGTGTGGGAATGGAGGAATTTAAACATGGGGATTGGAATTTTAACTTAAATTCTTCTGAACCTGTAACATGAGAAATGAAACGAAACCGCAAAACCAAAACATTTCTTCTGAATTCAAGTTATTAGATGTTGTTGTTGTCTTTCTTTCTTCTTTCATGCATACAGTAAATCTAGTAACAAGTTTAACAACACCAGGTTAAAGTCCAACAGGTTTATTTGGTAGCAAAAGCCACACAAGCTTTCGGAGCTGCCTTGGGCAGCTCCGAAAGCTTGTGTGGCTTTTGCTACCAAATAAACCTGTTGGACTTTAACCTGGTGTTGTTAAACTTCTTACTGTGTTTACCCCAGTCCAACGCCGGCATCTCCACATCACAGTAAATCTAACAGTCAATGACAAGGTAGCCTGTGGATTTAAGAGCAAACAGTCATCTTAACCCAGGCATTTGTACTCTTATTCCCAGTGATAGCCAGATAATAGTCTTAAATAGGATTTCTGCTGTACAGCTCCTCACAGCTCTCTTGTGATTGTCCTCACATGTTTATGTTGTGCTGGTTTTTATCTCAGTCGCACCATGCGCCCATGAAGCTTTTGTGGAATATTTTTATCACAAATATAGAGAGCAATTTTACTCTGCAGATTCCGCCTATCCGTGAGTTTACATTCAGCAGTGGAAAACCAGTCATAATCACCAGCATAATCTACCTAGCCTCTCAAATCTTAACTAAAGCTTAGGTAAGATAAATGTCTAATCTGCTTTTATTGGTTTAGGTTTAAGAGCTACTCAAGTAATTATTTCATGTAATTACATTTGTCAGTACCATCTGAGGGATTGGCCCTGGACTGGAGTGCAACCTGAGTGATGTAAACGAGGAGGGTCTAGGAGGGGGAATTTGTATGGACGGCAGGTAACAGGAGACGATAAAGACTTTATAAGAATGGGCATTTGCATCAAAGCTAACTTTCGCTTAAACTGCTTGAGCTCAGGTTAATGAGATAAGTGGAAAGTTGATGCCCTGGCCAGTTGGTGAGACCACAGAAGGTCAGGTCTTTGTCATCCTGTGTGATGTCTATCTTTTAACTTTGGAAAATTGAGCATCCCTCCGCATACGGTGTAAGTACATCACATTCTCACCTCTCTAAATGCTGAGTCTTGTTATTCAGGTTGAAGTAATTCTTTCAGAGAAAAGTCATGTACTTAAAGCGATGACAATATTCTGCTAAACCTTAGATTCTCTGCACTAAAGTAATTACCTCGGCTGCATGGTGGCACAGTGGTTAGCAATGCTACCCCACAGTGCCAGGAACCTGTGTTCGATTCCCAACTTGGGTCACTGCCTGTGTGGAGTTTGCACATTCTCCCTGTGTCTGCGTGGGTTTCCTCCGGGTGCTCTGGTTTCCTCCCACTGTCCAAAGATGTGCGGGTTAGGTGGATTGGCCATGTTAAATTGCCCCTTACTGTCAGGGGAACTAGCTAGCGTAAATGCATGGGGTTATGGGCGTAGGGCTTGGGTGGGATTGTGATTGGTGCAGACTCGATGGCCGAATGTCCTTCTTCTGCACTATAGGATTCTATGATTCTATTCTGCAACTTCAAATTTTACAGATACCCATTTGCAAAGTGGGTGACTATCATTTAAGTTCATGGTTCTACAGTACCAAACTCTTTGTGCCACTGTAACAATTTGATTGATGTTTGAAGTACTGGAGTTTTGCCAGGATCAGCTTGCATACTTTGTAAAGAGCATTAAACTATAAAGTGTTGGGATAGATTAAATAAAGAGAAACTGTTTCCAATGGCTGAAAAGTTGGTAAACAAAGGGCACAGAATTAATGTAATTGTCATTAAAACCAGAGGTAACAGAAACAGAGGTAACATTGGCTGTTATAGCACAAAACGTTCAGAAAGTTGTCCACAGGTAGATACAGGCAATTCTGAAGTTATTACCACCCATAGCCATAACAAAAGAGAAAATAAAACAGATGAACCCACGTTGTTTTAGAAGTCATAGAAAACATGAGCACCTCCTTGCAGTAATATCCACTGCTTTTGTGCAGCGTCAGCACACAGAGAATTTGTAAACAAAGTTAGTCAATTGATAACAGATTTGCTCATCAGGATAAGTCGAGAGAAGAAAAAAATAGGGCAGGAACACAAAGAGATTAAGAAGACAAAATTGTCCCCAAGATGTGTAGGTTAGCAGGGTAAATACATGGGGCGACAGGGATAGGGCCTGGGTGGGATGCCCTGTTGGAGAGTTGGTGCAGACTCAATGGGTCAAATGGCCTCTTTCTGTACTGTGGGAATTCTATGATTCTATATTAAGAAAATGAAAAAAAGTGAACAGAGACAGGGTGACAAACATCGAACCAACCTCTATGAGGCCGTCAGATTCAAGTATGTCCAACAAAATAATAATGAAACAAAAAAATCCAAAACATATGCACCTCTGTCTTAATAGTGACACGGTGGCATATTGTGGTAATATCTGTCTGTGTAAATCTATTTCAGTGGTTTGCGCATGCGGGCGTGACATTATCGGCAGTGTAAGTTTTTAGCGGACTTTTGGAGAGTCTTCAAGAGAGATCTGTGTTCAAGTCGCTCCCGTTTTCATAGATTAAATAAAGAGAAACTGTTTCCAATGGCTGAAAAATTGGTAAACGTAGGAGCAGAATTAGGCCACTCAGCCCATCAATCTGTTCCGCCATTCAATCATGGCTGATATTTTTCTCATCCCCATTCTCCTGCCTTTTCCCCATAACCCCTGATCCCCTTTGGAAAAGAGCTTCTGACGAACACCTGGCATTGATTGAATAAACATGGAAGGAAATCATAGAATCATTGAACCCCTACAGTGCAGAAGGAGGCCATTTGGCCCATCGAGTCTGCACTGACCTCAATCCCACCCAGGCCACTATCCCCTTTATATAAAGAAGATTGTTCTTCTGACAGCACGTTCAACTGCCTTTATTGTGGGTTCAAGTTACCACACAAACTATCATGTTTCTATTGAAAAAGACACGCAAAACTCAGTAGATATGAAACTTGCCCAATGTGAGCAATTGAAGTGGAAAAGTGCTTCTGACAAACACCTGGTACTGATTGAATAAATATGGGGGGAAATCATAGAATCATAGTGCAGAAGGAGGCCATTCGGCCCATCGAGTCTGCACTTACCTCAATCCCACCCAGGCCCTACCCTCGCAACCCCATGTATTTACCCATCTAATCCCCTGATGCTGAGGGCCAATTTAGTATGGCCAATCCACCCATGTACAATGCTGAATGCATCAACTGTTTTTACTACCACACAAAGTCAGAATTTGTCTTTCCATCTGTGCATTTAATAAACCTCCAAACATTTATTCCTTGCATGACATTTAGTAAAAAGCAAATGGAGAATGTTTTATAGTACAAAATGCCTAGTGGAACAAGCTCAAAAGGTTGAATGGACTATTCCTAATTATCCCAGTTATCATCATCTGTGCTTTTGCAGGCTGTAAATTGCAGAAACATTAGAACTTTGAAAGATTTTATAAAGGGCAGGAACCCACCAGGAAAGGTGATACCAGAAGTTTAAATTCTCACTGAACGTTCAGTCATGTCATAGTAAAATGCTAATCTTGCTTAAAAGCCAAGGGGAAGCCCTTTTGGATGAGCCAACTGTCACTCCTTCCACATACAACGCACCGTGATTTGTGTCAGAGAACCTCAATCCTAATAAGAGAGGAGTGGATTAAAGGATTGGAGAACGATGTGAGCTGTTAAAGGGCAGGGTTTGCTGAGGGTAACACCATTAAAGAATGGAGGAGATTTACCAGGATGTTGCCTGGTATGGTGGGAAAATCGTATGAGGAAAGGCTGAGGGACTTGAGGTTGTTTTCGTCAGAGAGAAGAAGGTTAAGAGGTGACTTAATAGAGACATACAAGATGATCAGAGGATTAGATACGGTGGATAGTGACAGCCTTTTTCCTCGGATTGTGATGGCTAACACGAGGGGACATAGCTTTAAATTGAGGGGTGAGAGATATAGGATAGATGTTAGAGGTAGGTTCTTTACTCAGAGAGTAGTAAGGGCGTGGAATGCCCTGCCTGCAGCAGTAGTGGACTCGTCAACATTAAGAGCATTCAAATGGTTATTGGATAAACATATGGATGATATTGGAATAGTGTAGATTAGAGGGGCTTTAGATTGGTTTCACTGGTCGGCGCAACATCGAGGGCCGAAGGCCCTGTACTGCGCTGTAATGTTCTATGTTCTATTAAAGGGAGGATTATTGCTTCCAAATCTTATAAAGGTGCTGTACTCAAAGAAGTGAGCAAACTGATCAGAATATATATTTAGAACAAGGCAGCTGTTATTTCTCATCTTGCGAGGAACAGAGAGATTAATAGATTAAAATTGCCTTCCAGGATATGAACTGCGATTACTGTTCACAGCAATGAAATTTTATAGCAGAGGATAAAGTCACTTGGTCCAAAAGCTTCACACTGCTGTTTGTGCTGCACACAAATACCTTTCCTCCCTTCCTTTATCTCACCTTGTCAGCACATCCCTCTATTTCTCACTCTCTCATGTATTTATGCAGCTTTCTCTTAATGCTTTATTATGTTATTATTGGAATTTATATATGTGTGTGTGTGTTTTTGTGTGTGTGTGTACGTGGGGGGGGCGGGGGGGGGGGAGATGGTGTGTGTACATGTGTGAGTACGTATGTCCGTGTTTGTGTGTGTGTACATGTGTGAGGACATGTGTGTGTTTACCTATTCCCAAGAAAGCACAAAGCTAAACTCAGCCACATCCTAAAACAACCTCTATTCAAAGGGACAGGAGGAAGGTTCACTCCTTGTTCCCTTGAATAGAATTTGGACTGAATGTCACACAGGGCAGTGTGTTGGTTCCATTTCAAATTCAGCCCATGCCCTCCTCCTGCTGCAGATAATTTGCTTAATCTGCATCTTGTCCAATCTCAGAATTTGGACCCCTGTGCCTCCATTTTACACTGTGTTATGATAGCTTAGTGTGCTGAGGAATGGAGCTTGAATCCCAACTATTTGATTAACAATTATGAATTGAACCAAGATTGTCTGAATAAAATAGTCCCATCGGGAGAATTGTATGGAGGCAACAGGGCTCCTGGCTGGAGACCCTTGTTGCCTCCTATGGGAAGGGCCTCTGGTATTACATACCAATAAGGCAATTCAGAGGTCATCAATAGGCCAGCCACTCAATTAAAACCCAAAGGGGGGAAAGTCCCACCTGCTGAAAGCTACTGGCAAACTAGAGACTGGCAGCTCCTTCACTCAGCAGTGCTGCCAAGGAGGTGGCTGCTGTTGGATTGACACCCAACCGAGACCCTGAATTGCAGAGTGGTGAAGAGAGGAGTCTCTTGGGTTGGGGGTCATGAGGGAGGGACTGTAATGGGTACTCTGTAACTGACACCATCATTAATAATTTCTACCATTGACCACTGGTATTTAATAAAGTTTTACCTTTATACTGTGACATTGGTTTCCTGAGTATATTTGCCACCTCGTTGGAAAACCCCGCGATCATACTGGAGCAGGTAGGATGTGACAAAAGATCCTCCTTTATAATCTCAGCCATGGCTCATTGGGAACAATACCATGGTTGAGTCAGAAATTTGTGGAAACAATGCCCAATCAAAGATTTGAGTAGATATTCCAGTTGACACAGTGCAGGGCTGAGGATATGGTGCACCCATTGAAGGTGCTGGGCCAGGATTTTGCTCCCCCTCCGCAGTGTGTTTTGCGGCGGCAGGAAGCAGTGCGCCGCTCACTGGTGGCAGGATCTTACGGTCCCACCATTGTCAATGGGGTTTCCCATCGAACGCACTGCTCACCTCCGGGAAACCCATGGCGAGGTGTTCCATCAGTGGGACCATAACATCTGCCGTAAATGCCAGCAAGGTTTTGGCAGCTATCTTTCCCATGAGACTGAGGCCCTGTTGCCCCCCGAAATGGAGGTTGGAAATCCCACGGTACTATCTGGAGAACAGCAGAGGAGTGTGAGTATTCTGGTCACTATTTAACCCTCAACCCGCACTTAAAACAGATGATATGATTGTGGGAGCCTTCTGAGTCACAAATTGGCTTTCTCTGCAACTACTAAGTATTTTGACACATCCTGAGCGTTTTATGAATTCAAGTCTTCCTTCATTTTTTTCTTCTGCTCTAATTTCTATACCTGCAGTATTCTACAATACTTATTCCTGAACAAGCAGTTAAAAAACAGGGTACAGTATCTGGTCGCAATCATACTTCTGTTTGCGAGAGCATGCTGCGACATTTCCTATGTTGCGAATTCAAAACTACTTCAAGTGATTCGGATCATTCTGTGGTTGCAATAGGTGCTTTATAAATTCAAGTTCTCACTTTCGTCTTCCCTTATATAAAAGATTCCCTTATATAAAAGGATGGCACGGTAGCACAGTAATTAGCACTGCTGCCTCACAGCGCCAGGGACCCGGATTTGATACCCAGCTTGGGTCACTGTCTGTATGGAGTTTGCATGTTCTCCCCGTGTCTGCATGGGTTTTCTCTGGGTGCTCCAGTTTCCTCCCATAGTCCGAAAGATGTGCGGGTTAGGTGGATTGGCCATGCTAAACTGCTCCTTAGTATCAGGGGGCTAGCTAGGGTAAATGCATGAGGTTATGGGGATAGGGTCTGGGTGGGATTGCGGTTGGTGCAGACTCGATGGGCTGAATAGCCTCCTTCTGCACTGTAGGATTCTATGATTATGCAGCTTTATGCCTTGCATGTTTTTGAAATTTGCTTTCAAGGGTAGGAACTGACCTCCCATCCAGCAGGTCATGACCCCAAGGGAGCATTTCAGGAAGGTACCAAACTGAATGAACAAGTGGTTTTTGAAGAAAAGAATCTCTACCAGACGGCCAATGGCTTTGGAGCGGGCATACATCAAGGTTGGTAGCTGCATAATTGGGAAGGAGTCTTCTTAATAATAAGGGAAGCAGAGTAGGTCTGAATATTGTCTTTTATGCTTAACTGAGTAAGAAGTCTCACAGCACCAGGTTAAAGTCCAACAGGTTTATTTGGAATCACGAGGTTTCGGAGCACTGCTCCCTCATCAGGTGAGTGGCTCCACTCAATGGAAAACTCAATGGAAAATACTGTTGAGAGTCATTTGCAGGATAAAACAAGTTGCTGATTTACTGTGAGCCTATTGTGCACTCCTGTACTGGCAATTTAACCCCTGCTGCTCACAGTAAACATCCATTAGCAACAAAATAACAGAACTACAGCAATGATTCCACCCTCTGTTTGCAAGATAATAATGAATGAAAAGGCCATCTAACTCAGTTCATCCACCCAGAATGACATACAAACATAAGTATTAGGGAACGAGTTCAGCCCCTCAAGCCTGCTCTGCCAGTTGATAACATTGCCTCCATTATACCAGTGATTACAATTGAAAAGTATTTAATTGGCTGTAAAGTGAATTGATATATTCTGAAAGATGCTTATAAATGTAGGTTTTGTCTTCCTTCCATTCCACCTGCGTGCAGTGGGCAGAATGACTGTAACAATGGTGAAACCAGATGCCCAATCCTGATTCCCGAAGGAAAATTAATCTCAGCAAACAACTCATGTTAGAATCAACTCAGGCTGCACAGAAATCTCCACATTTACAAAATAATTCAACTCTGTAGCTAATACAGCCTTACCATTCGGACTTCTCTGGTGCTAACACACAACATAGCATAAATTGCATTTGCCCCTTTTATGATAATGACCCTATCTCAGATTTTGTTAATCAGCCATCTACCACCAGCTTAGTAAAAATGTGGTCTGAATTGTTGATCTGAATTTTTTAAAGAATGATACAGGGTGTAAAGAATCAGTACGGCCTTAACTGAGGAGTGGATTGTTTCCCCTTCCCCCAGAAACTGTCATACAGATTTTATTGTACACTGTGAATTTATAGCCTAAAATGGAAAAATGTAATTAATAAATAAAAAACAGCAAAGGCAAAAGAAGAGTGACACCCTCAACTCACATATCCTCCCCCAACCCACCCTCAATATCCCTGATGATACCCCTTTTATTCCACCTGGGCTCCCAAATTGGCACATCAGTCCAGATGAGCGTATTACCCAACCGAACATACCCAGGGGCAAGTAAAGACACAAATTCATTCAAAGCTCATTGTGAGTGATAGTTCAATAGTTGGCTTGATTCCTACCTCCTGCCAGAAAGAGAAATTGGAGCAACTAATACTGGAATGAAGAGACCAGCAGGAAAATTCTAATCCGTATCAAATGTTAGGCAAATGAAAACACATCCCAACATTTCCATGATTCTGCGCATTCATGTTTCAGTGTACATTTCTATATCATGAAATTGGATTTTTAAGCCAGTGTATCACAAAGAAAATTAAACTCACAGAATTCTGTCATTGCAGTTCTTTGGAATTTTGATGTGACCCCATTATTTGATTGCAAATGGCGTGCCTGTTAATCCATTCGCAAATAACTGAGCATCTTAGTGATGTTGCAGCTGTAATCCACACCTGGGAATCCAATATTTTGTGTCTGAAACATCTGAATTCCTTGATTATATTCCAACCTGTAACTCACTACCAAGATTACTTTGTTAAAGCTTCAAATAAGTCAACAAATACTTCTGATCATCCAAGCTATTGAGTTGGATGATCGTTCTGAATGGTGGAACAGGCTCGAAGGGCTGAATGGCCTGCTCCTGCTCCTATTTTCTATGCTTCTATGTTTCACACAAAGGGTAGGCATCATTCTGGAATTCTCTTCCCTCAGAGAACTATTGAAGCTGTGGGTTAATTCAAAATCTTAGAACTGAGATTGCTCGATTTTTGTAAGGTCAGGTTATTAAGATATATGAAAGCAGGTAGATGGAGTTCAGTTACATTTCAGTCGTGCTCTAATCACATGGCAAGAACAGGTTTGAAGGGTCAAATGGCCTCCTTTGGACCTTTGAAGGTGATCCACAGAAGAAATGATTGATTTTTCTTTTGGTTGATAATTTAATTGTTTTTAAAGTTTTTACTTTTCCTGTGATGGCAACAGCAGCCAGAAATTCTCTTGGTGTAGCTGAGTCTGTCATTGGACAAGTCATTGAATCTGTTGCTGTGGGAGGCAGTGAAATAACAATATTGTCACTGAACTAGTAATCAGGGGACCAGGTTCAAATCCCACAGCAGCAGATGGTGAAATTTGAATTCAATAAGAATCTGAAATTTTAAAAAGTCTAATAATGACAATGAAACCATTGTTAATTGTTGTAAAAACCCACCCGGTTCACTAATGTCCTGTAGGGAAGGAAATCTGCCGTCCTTATCTGGTCTTGCCTATATGTGACTCCAGATTCACAGCAATGTGGTTGACTCATAAAATTAGGAATGGGCAATAAATACTGGCCCAGCCAGTGGTGCCCACATCCTATGAAACAATTAATAAAGATAGCTCTGAAATATAGGAACAGGAGTAAGTCTGATCTGTGCCCCAATGTCATTTATCACCCTTCATGTCCCTCAAAACCTTCAGTTAATAGAAATCTGTCAATCTCAGAGACAGAGTATTGTCAGATATTTATATCGCAGTGAGAGTTTTTCTAGTAACCAATCTATCAGAATTTAATCTTGTGCATATTTGCTTTAAAGGTTGCAACATTCGGCCTCCGAAAGCACTGGACTCAATGCTCAAACGCCAAGAACTGAACCGCAAGCAGAATCTCGTTAAGTGAACAAAGGCTGGTTAACACTGGATTTACTCCGCAAGGGGTCAAATGCACCATTTACTGTGTCGTTTCTACAGGGAAAATTGCTATGAGCATTGATGCTCATGTTCAACACTGCTGCTTCACAGTGCCAGGAACCCAGGTTCAATTCCAGCCTCAGGTAACAGAGATTATCTGGTATCTTAGAATCTTAGAATCTTAGAAACCCTACAGCACAGAGAGAGGCCATTCGGCCCATCGAGTCTGCACCGACCACAATCCCACCCAGGCCCTACATATCCCCCATATCCCTACATATTTACCCACTAATCCCTCTAACCTACGCATCCCAGGACACTAAGGGCAATTTTAGCATGGTTAATCAACCTAACCCGCACATCTTTGGACTGTGGGAGGAAACCGGAGCACCCGGAGGAAACCCACGCAAACACGAAGAGAATGTGCAAACTCCACACAGACAGTGACCCAAGCCGGGAATCGAACCCAGGTCCCTGGAGCTGTGAAGCAGCAGTGCTAACCACTGTGCTACCGTGCCGCCCCCGGTATGTCTGTGTATAGTTTGTACATTCTCCCCATGTCTGCGTGGGTTTCCTCCGGGTGCTCCGGTTTCCTCCCACAGTCCGAAGGTGTGGAGGTCAGGGGGACTGGCTAGGGTAAATAGGTGGGGTTAGGGGATAGGGCCTGGGTGGGATTGTGGTCAGTCCAGGCTCAATGGGCCTTCTTCTGCATTGTAGGGATTCTATGATTCTATGATGTCTTCAGGCTTTAGTCTAATGCAGTCTTAAATTCTCATCCTCTTGTTTTCAAATCTCTCCTTGGCCTCACCACTTTCTACCTCCATAACCTCTTCCAGCCCGACAGCACCACCACAGTTTCTGCACTCCTTCAATTCTGGACTCTTGCCAGTTTTAATCCCTCCACAACTGGCACCCAAGACTCCAACTGCTGAGACCATTAAGCTCTGAAATTTCCTTTCGAAACTCTCTGCTCTGACCAAGCTATTGATCGCATGCCCTACTCTCCTTATTTGGATTAGAATCAGATTTCTTTCGATAATATTTCTGTGAATATAAATGTTGATACTGTTTTTGGCATTGTGGAGAAACTGAAAAGTCAAATTCAGCTAATTATCCATTTCTCTTTGTAAGGACATGATTAAACCTTCACCACACCCTCAGGCAATACATTCCAGATCCCAACCACAATCTGTGTAGAAAAAGTTCTCCCGATGTTACATTTGATTCTTTTGCCATTCACCTTTAATCGATTTCCTCTAGTTCTTGACCCTTTCCCAGTGGTCTCACTTCCTATTATGTTCAGACCCCTCATGATTATCAAATCTAATCTCAACCTTCTCTAAGGAGAATAGACACAGCTTCTCAAATCTCTCACATAACCAAAGTCCCTCATCCCTAGAACCATACTTGCAAATCCTTTCTGTACCATTTCTAATTCCTAATTATCCCTAATCAAAGAGATGCAGACAAGTTAATTGAGGCAAGCAAGTCAATGAGATATAGACAAGTGAGTGGGCACTAGAATCAGAATTCTACCAGCCCGCCCACCACGGAATCGGAGCGGGCGAGGGGTGAACAACGAAGATGCCTGTTGACCTCGGGCGGGAATTTCTAGTCTCACGCGAGCGAGGCTGTAATACCCCACCCATGGAACCATAGAATCCCTGCAGTGAAGAAGAGGCCATTCAGCCCATCTCGTCTGCACCGACTCTCTGACAGAGTATTTTACCCAGGCACAATCCCTGTAATCCCACGCATTTACCATGGCTAATTTCATCTAACCTACACATTTTGTGACACTAAGGGTCAATTTAGCGTGGCCAATCCACCTATCCTGCACATTTTGGATTGGGGGAGGAAAAAGGAGCTCCTGGAGGAAACCCACGCATACACGGGGAGATGTGCAAACTCCACACAGTCACCCAAGGTTGAAATTGAACCCAGGTCCTTGGAGCTATGAGGCAGCAAGCTAACCGCTGTACCCTGTGCCACTCCGCTGGCAAGCCTCGTGTAATGTGGGAAGTGGGCTATTCACTTTGGTAAAAATAGAAAAGCAGAATATTTTTTTAAAGTCATGAAACATGTTGATGTTGATGTTCAGAGGGTTTTGAATGTGCTTTTACAGGGAATATCGAAAGTCAGCATACAGGTACAGCAAGCAATTAGGAAGGTGAATGCCATGTTGACTTTTAATGCCAGAGGATTGGAGTACAAAAATAAGGATGTCTTGCATGAATTGTGAAGGCTTTGGGGAGACCACACCTGGAATACATTGGGCAGTTTCATTCTCCAAAATTAGGGAAAGACATATTTGCATTGAACACAATACAGTGAAGATTCACTGGGGTGGCTCCTGAGATGACAGGCTGAAGAAATTGATCTATATTTTCCAGTTTAGGGGTATATGAGATGCTCTCATTGAAGTATATATCCTGAATAAGCTTGATAGGATGGATACTGAAAGGTTGTTTCCCCTGTCATAGGGATCTAGAATATGGGGCACAGTCTCAGGATAAAGGATTCAAGAATGAGATGAGGAGAAATTTCTTCACCCAAAGAGTTGTGAATCTTTCTAATTCTCCACCCCAGAGGGTTGTGAATGCTCCATATGTTTAAGTCTGAGATTGACAGAGCTTTGGTCTCTGAGGGAATTGTAGGATATGGGGAGTCAGCAGGTGTTGAAGTTGCAGGTCAGCCATGATTGTATTGATTAGGCTTGTAGGCTTGACAGGCCATCTGGTGTATAAAGTTAAAGTTTATTTATTAGTCACAAGTAGGCTTACATTAACACTGCAATGAAGTTACTGTGAAATTCCCCTAGTCGCCATACTCTGGCGCCTGTTCGGGTCAATGCACCTAACCAGCACATCTTTCAGACTGTGGGAGGAAACCTGAGCAGCTGGAGGAAACCCACACAGACATGGGGAGAACGTGTAAACTCCACACAGACAGTGACCCAAGCCGGGAATCGAATCCAGGTCCCGAGCGCTGTGGGACAACAGTGCTAACCACTGTGTCCATGTGTCGCACCAAGTCCAAGTTTTCTCAACCTGGCACTTGAAAGATATGTGCACATTTACCCATAGGCCTCTCTGCTGCACCCCTTTAGAACTGTATCCTTTATCTTATATTGCCTTTCTTTGTTGTTTCCCTCACATTTTTGATTGTTTAATTCAATTATTTTCTTTGTATATTTTCAGTATTATTTGAAAATATACATCCTTCTATGAATGGTTTTGTGAGCTATGAACTTTTAAGTGTTAACTAGCATTGTTAAGTAGCAACTGGATTTGAAATAAGACATCTACTTCCTCATAAGTTATGATGTGGATGTGCCGGTGTTGGACTGGGGTAGGCACAGTAAGTAGTCTCACAACACCAGGTTAAAGTCCAACAGGTTTATTTGGTAGCACGAACTTTTGGAGTGCTGCTCCTTCATCAGGTGAGTGGCACTCACCTGAAGAAGGAGCAGCACTCCGAAAGCTTGTGCTACCAATAAACCTGTTGGACTTTAACCTGGTGTTGTGAGACTACATACTCCTCATAAGTTAGTATCACCTCACACAATTTCATTCACTGTGTACATCGCTAGTGGCTGTATCTGAGCTGCATGAGTTCTGAATTGATTAATACTGATTCTATTCTTCCGTTCCCTCCAATTCCCACAGGAACAAAATGATAACTTTGCATCAGCAGGATTCCATAAGAACATAAGAACATAAGAAATAGGAGCAGGAGTAGGCCATCTAGCCCCTCGAGCCTGCCCCGCCATTCAATAAGATCATGGCTGATCTGAAGTGGATCAGTTCCACTTACCCGCCTGATGCCTATAACCCCTAATTCCCTTACCGATCAGGAATCCATCTATCCGTGATTTCAACATATTCAACGAGGTAGCCTCCACCACTTTAGTGGGCAGACAATTCCAGAGATTCACCACCCTCTGAGAGAAGAAGTTCCTCCTCAATTCTGTCCTAAATTGACCCCCCTTTATTTTGAGGCTGTGCCCTCTAGTTCTAGTTTCCTTTCTAAGTGGAAAGAATCTCTCCACCTCTACCCTATCCAGCCCCTTCATTATCTTATAGGCCTCTATAAAATCCCCCCTCAGCCTTCTAAATTCTAACAAGTACAAACCCAATCTGCTCAGTCTCTCCTCATAATCAACATCCCTCATCTCTGGTATCAATCTGGTGAACCTTCTCTGCACTCCCTCCAAGGCCAATATATCCTTCCGCAAATAAGGGGACCAATACTGCACAAGTATTCCAGCTGCGGCCTCACCAATGCCCTGTACAGATGCAGCAAGACATCTCTGCTTTTATATTCTATCCCCCTTGCGATATAGGCCAACATCCCATTTGCCTTCTTGATCACCTGTTGCACCTGCAGACTGGATTTTTGCGTCTCATGCACAAGGACCCTCAGGTCCCTCTGCACAGCAGCATGTTGTAATTTCTTTCCATTTAGATAATAATCCAATTTGCTATTATTTCTTCCAAAGTGAATAACCTCGCATTTGTTAACGTTATACTCCATCTGCCAGATCCTCGCCCACTCACTCAGCCTGTCCAAATCTCTCTGCAGACCTTCCACGCCCTCCACACGATTCACTTTTCCACTTATCTTTGTGTCGTCTGCAAACTTTGTTACCCTACACTCAGTCCCCTCCTCCAGATCGTCTATATAAATGGTAAATAGTTGAGGCCCCAGTACCGATCCCTGCGGCACGCCACTAGTTACCATCCGCCAACCAGAAAAGCACCCATTTATTCCGACTCTCTGCTTCCTGTCGGATAGCCAATCCCCAATCCACGCCAACACCCTACCCCCAACTCCGTGTGACCCAATCTTCTTCAGCAACCTTTTGTGAGGCACCTTATCAAACGCCTTTTGGAAATCCAAAAACACCGCATCCACCGGTTCCCCTCTGTCAACTGCACTAGTCACATCTTCATAAAAATCCAACAAGTTCGTCAAGCACGACTTTCCCCTCATAAATCCATGCTGCGTCTGCTTAATCGAACCATTCTTATCCAGATGGCCTGCAATTTCTTCTTTAATGATGGATTCCAGCATTTTCCCAACTACAGACGTTAAGCTAACCGGCCTGTAGTTACCTACCTTTTGTCTATTTCCTTTTTTAAACAGCGGCGTTACATTAGCCATTTTCCAATCCGCCGGCACTACCCCAGAATCCAACGAACTTTGATAAATAACCACTGACGCATCCGCTATTACCTCTGACATTTCTTTCAGTACCCTGGGATGCATTCCATCTGGGCCCGGGGACTTGTCCACCTTCAGACCCGTTAATCTACCAAGCACTGCCTCCCTGGTAACATTAATTGTATTGAGTACCTCTCCTCCTACCAACCCTCTATCGTTAATATTCGGTAAACTATTTGTGTCTTCCACCGTGAAGACCGACACAAAAAACTTATTTAAAGGTTCAGCCATTTCCTCATTTCCCACTATTAAATCCCCCCTCTCATCCTCCAAGGGTCCAACATTCACTCTTGTCACTCTATTCCTTTTTATATATTTGTAAAAGCGTTTACTATCATTTTTTATATTTAGGGCTAGCCTAGCTTCATAACCTATCTTTCCTTTCTTTATCGCTTCCTTAGTCGTTCTTTGTTGTTTCTTAAAGTTTTCCCAATCTTCCGATTCTCCACTATTTTTGGCCACTCTGTATGCATCGGACTTTAATTTAATACTCTCCTTAATTTCCTTTGTTATCCACGGCTGGTTATCCCTTTTCTTACAACCCTTCTTTATCACCGGAATATATTGTTGCTGAGTACTGAAAAGGATCTCCTTAAAAATCCTTCACTGTTCCTCAGCTGTCCTACCTACCAGTCTGCTCTCCCAGTCCACCTTAGCCAATTCAGCCCTGATCCTATCGTACTTCCCTCTGTTCAAACAGAGGACAGTGGTATGGGACCCTACTTTCTCCTCTTCCATTTGTATCAGAAATTCGACCATATTGTGATCCCTTGACCCAAGAGGGTCCTTCACAAGAACATCCTTAATTCTACCTACCTCGTTACACATTACCAGATCTAAGATAACTCGTTCCCTCGTCGGTTCTGTAACATGCTGTTCAAGGTAACTATCCCGACAGCATTCTAAGAACTCTTCCTCCATCCCGCCCCTTCCAACTTGAGTCAGCCAATCAATATGCAGGTTGAAGTCCCCCATCATTATTGCCGTTCTGTTTTTGCACGCATCCATTATTTGCTTGTTTATAGCCCTCCCCACCTCAACATTATTATTTGGGGGCCTATAGACCACGCCTACTAGTGTCTTTCTCCCCCTACTATTCCTTAGCTCTACCCATAACGATTTCACATTTTGTTCCTTAGAGCCTATGTCATCCCTCACTACTACCCTGATATTATCTTTTATTAACAGAGCTACCCCACCACCTTTTCCTTCCTGTCTATTCTTCCTAAGTGCCTGATACCCCTGGATATTCATCTCCCAGTCCTGGTCTCCCTGCAGCCACGTTTCTGTCATGGCCACTAGGTCATACCCATTTGTGCTGATTTGCATCATCAACTCATTAACTTTGTTCCGAATGCTTCTTGCATTCAGGCAAAGTGTCTTTATTCCAGCTTTTATCTGGACCCGATTTGATGAAACGCTATCAACCTCTCCCTCGCCCTCTACACAAGAACAAAGAACAAAGAACAAAGAACAATACAGCACAGGAACAGGCCCTTCGGCCCTCCAAGCCCGCGCCGCTCCCCGGTCCAGGATTGAATCCTGAATCCAGGATCCCCACCCAATTTTCCAGCCTATCTACATACCAATATCCTATCCACCGAGCTGTCCCTCACAGCTACGATGCTTTGTTCATTACAACCTATTAACTTACCCCCACCCCCCCATTCCAGACCATGTGATCTCCAGGGAGAGGCGAAAACCCTTGAGGGAAGAGCTGATGCTCCTTGCAAATTCCAAACTGGCAACTGCCTGCTTGTCTCTTTGTAAGCCCTCATTCACTTGCACTCGCTGCCTCTCCTCTACCATTGATTTCGTAATTCCTCTTACCTCTGCACCCTCCCCCCCATAAATTAGTTTAAAGCCCTATCAACAGCCCTTGCTGCCTTCTTGCCTGAAGAGGGCGTATCTATTGAAGACATATGGAAATGGACAGTGGATGATGTTTACAACTTCATCAACCTCTTGTCAGGCTGCTCAAATTATGCTCAAGCAATTGTTTTCGTCTTCAGTTCTATAATGGTCAATCCTTGTGCTACGCATAATGTCAATGACTTTGCTTTTATTGGCGGCTTCAACCAATTTGCACACAGCAACTTCCCGTAAACAGTATATAATCACCAGTTGTTACTTGAGGGATAGAAAATTGGCCAGGATATGGGGAGAAATTCCTTCCACTATCATTAAAATCGACAACTAAATAGATAATGATGAATGAGTGAAAGGAGTTTCATTTATGAATCAAAGATTAAGTGGTACATATAACCTGTCGAAACTTGAGGAGTCAAACCATCCATTTTATTTTTCAAAACTCATTATGAGAGCAAGTAACAAAAAGCAACCAATCAAATTACTCAGAAGTAATTGTTCAGGAACCATGTAATTTTTTTCCCATGCACTGCATTCTCTTGATCCTGATTGTGGTGAAGCTGGATGTTTCATGGGTGAATAGATTTAGTTAACATTTGTATTTTTCATCTTCCAAATCCCTAGACCTTCAAAGATCATGCCATTGATGGGGAGACTCTCCCTCTCCTGACAGAAGGACATCTTCTAGAAACAATGGGTTTGAAACTGGGACCAGCTTTGCAAAGCCGATTTCAGGTAGATTCAAAGCTGTCACATAGTATCAACCCTAACGTTATCCATTTCTATTGTCAGGGAATAGGTCAGAAACCCCAAGGTATATTGAAGTTAGACTAGACCCCAACTATTTTTGATTTTGGCATTAGTGTGAGCATAAGGTGTTTTACTCAAGGTGTGATTTTATTGACCCACGAGGAAGTTTTTATCAAAACAAACTTTATTTAACAATACAATTTAACTATAACAAAAGGAATTAGCGTAACCTTTACCAATTGAAATACTTAGACATGCCAAGATGCATTTGTTAGCTGCCAACCTATCTCTATTAGTTCCAATTTAAGCAATCTTCCTCATAGAATAAACTTCTTCTTCAAAATAAGTCAGCAAAACACACAGGCTTACATGCTGGAATGCGGGCTACAGGTCCTCAAACCTCAAGAAGACCTCTGGAGAAAGATAGCTAGTTTCTAGTAGGTCCCAGACTTCAATATCCAGTGAGAGAGTGAGGGAAGAGCTGCTGCTCCTTGCAAATTCCAAACTGGCAACTGCCTGCTTGTCTCTTTGTAAGCCTAGCTCCTACCATTGGCACAAGACAAGCTCTTGTCAATCAAACTAATTAAACCCTACTCTCAAACACCAGAGGATAACCCAAAAAATGACAAAACTGAATTGACTCAGATTAAAACAAACACCCAAAATCTAGGAGCAATTATTCTTTTGCATTCTCAGAAGGTGGGCTGACTGGAGCAGACAAAGCAGCATCATAATCAGAGCTGAAGTTTAAAACATTCCCTTCACAAGAAACATGACACAAATACAATTCTTAAAGGCACAGTATCGTCACACTATTAACAACCTAGGTGGACAATAGATGCCAGTGATTGGTCACATAACCACTTTTTGACATAACAAATGGATTTTCACTGCTACATCAAACTAGCCAATACACACTTTCATCATGGGAAATTTTAAATAATTTGTTACTATCATCATTTATTTCATCAAAGAATAGAATGAAAAACAGACAGGTTGTTTATTTTTCTCAGTGCTGTTTGTGATAGCTTGATGTGCACAGAAAGATTGTTCAACTACATAAGAATAACCATCATACAATAAAGTAATTCATTGTATGTGACCCACTTTGGGTTGTTTCTGTGAAGCATGATAAAAATGCACCTAACTACTAGCCTGTATATAGGCTTGAGAGTGATTATTTTAATTTTTTCTTTGCTTTTAGACAGTAGACATAACACACTGACAGAGCTAACAGCAAAGAGTTAAATGATTCTTAAAACAAGAGAATAGCATACACATATGTGAAATGCATTAAGAGAATTAAACAAGTAACTATGATTTTAAAACATATATGCTGATATTTTAAATGTATTCTAAGTATTGTGTAAATCATTGTTCGCTTTGGCCAAAACAAGTTACCGAAAGGCATAATGGGAAAAGCGAATAGTTCAGAGCCAAAGGCCTGGGATCCCTTTAGTTAGCAGAATTCATATCAGAATGTTTCCAATGAGGGAACACACATTGCAACAATAATGAATAGGTTCAGTCACTGCCCAGACACAGGTTAGATATTACTCTGACCGCAGGAACACATGTCTATTCAACTTGGCAGTGAGCAGGTGGGAACATCCACTTTGACCTTTACGGTAGTGTCTCCCGTAACCTGGCAGCAGGGAGGTAGCTTCAGCTAAAAAGGAAGTTAACATCCAGATTAAATGGATGAATGAGATACCATTATGCTACAAGCTACAATGCCATTGGCTAAGGTACTTGTCAAAGATTTGTATTAGTGTGTGTATACTAAATGAAATTAATTTTAAACTAATGAAGGGCGGGAAATCTGATTTTAAAAATGTATAACTGTTCTGTTTTTTACTGATAACTTCAGAACCTATCCGAGAGGTCTGGGTATTCTGTATCTGTGATCATTGGGATAACTTCTCCCTTTAACCATTGGTCTTTAATAAATTTTTACCTTTTGTACTGTGACATTGGCTTCCTGTGTCTCATTGCCACCTTGTCGAAAACCCTGCCAGCAAAGCCGAAACTAGGTGGAAATGTGATGAATATTTCAGAAGTCATTTTGATTGAAAACAAGCCAACAAATTGTAAAATTCCACATAATGACACACATGCTGATAGTTTTGTTTTATTGATTCTCGTTCCAGTTTGTTTCTCGGAGTATCAGGAATGTGTATGTGATCACCCCTCTCTACCCCTCTACAGTGTACTTCGGGTGAAACCACCCATCAGACTTCAGATGTAATTTCACCCATGACCTTTGCCGAAGGAGTTTACCTGCTGGGAATTCCATGTGGGCAAGACCAGGAGAATGCCAAGGTTCCAGGACAGAGTACAATGGCATAAACAGACAAAGCATGCGGTGAGCAACGTCATTTACAGAGTCCTGAAAAGAATTAGGTTGGATTATTGGGATACAATCAACATGTGTTCCACTTGAGTTTTAGAAAATCTATGTCTACAAAAAACTGCTGAGTCCAGAATCTTGGTAATGTTTCTCTTAAATTATAAATAGGCTGCTTGTGAGCAATAAATCATCATTGATCCCCCAGAAGGTTAGGTTCAAAGGGTTTCTCAAAGATACAGAAATGGCTCCATGTTAACAGTTAAAAATATAACAGGGACACTGGTGGGTTCGGTTGATTGGCAATGCTAAATTGCCCCTTAGTGTCAGGGGGAACCAGCTAGGGTTAATACGTGGGTTATGGGGATAGGGCCTGGGTGGGATTGTGGTCAGTGCAAACTCGATGGGCCGAATGGCCTTCTTCTGCACTGTAAGGATTCTATGATTCCATGATAACAGGGATTTAGTATTACTGCGGTGAAACTTTCAGAATATATGGAGAAACTAGCAAAGTTAATTCTCCTCTATAATTCTTTCCTTCTCTCTTTCAATTTTTCACTCCATTTCTCCTGTCCTGTCTCGGTTTGTCTAGTTTATCTTGCTTTCTTTCATTCCTCCTTTGTAAGTTTCTTTGCACTCTACTTTTCACTATTTCTCTTTTTCCTCTTCCCAGTCTCCTTTTCTTCTCCTTTCAGCATCACAGAAAGAAAGACTTGTATTTGTATAGTGCCTTTCATGAACTTGCGATGTCTCAAAAGACTTTACAGCCAATTAAGAAGCTTTGAAAGCAAGCTACTGTTGCAATGTAGGAAACACAAGAACCGATTTTTATTTTTATTATTCATTCACGGAATGTGAGCATTGCCGGTGAGGACAACATTTATTGCCCATCCTTACTTGATCTTGAGAGGATGTTGATGAGCATCTTCCTGTTCCACTGCAGCCCTTCTGCCATCAGCACACCCACACTGACGTCAGGGAGGGTTTGTTGTGGACATCAAGGCCTACAAACTCTAATCAGATGATTATGCAACCTGTTTTTTAGTGATGCTGTTGGGCAACAAATATTGGCCAGAACCCCCCCCCCCCCCTCCTCTTCCTTCCAATGGTGCCATGGGATTTTTTACACCACCTGAGAGGGCAGACTGGGCTGCCCTTATCCAAATGACTGCATCTCAGCACCTCATGGGACATGGTAGCTTTGATTTGTTTGGCTGAAATCTGTGCAATGAGACTTGAAATCACAATCTTCTGGCTCCGGGGTGAGAATGCTACCATCGAACTACAGCTGATATCTATGATTCTCCAGTGACACTGTACATGGGCTTGTCCAGATTCAACTGCAACAATAATGACTAGAACATCAAAGAGAGACAGCACTACGGGCCGGAATTCTCCAGCTGTTCACGTCCCGCCACCACTGCCAATGAGGACAGAGAATTTGGTGCTCAGCTAAATCTCCCTTCACTGCAGCAAGACCAGAGAATCCCGCTGGCGTGAACGGTTAGAGAATCCCAAAGAACAAAGAGCAAAGGGAATTACAGGATAAAAGCAAATTACTGCAGATGCTGGAATCTGAAACCAAAAGAGAAAACTCTGGAAAATCTCAGCAGGTCTGGCAGCATCTGTAAGGACAGAAAAGAGCTGACATTTTGAGTCCAGATGACCCTTTGTCAAAGAACAGGCCCTTTGGCCTGTCAAGCCTGCACTGACCATGCTGCCTGACTGAACTAAAACCTTCTGGGGATCATATCCCTCTATTCCCATCCTGTTCATGGATTTGGTAAGACACCCCTTAAAAATCATTATCATATCTGCTTCCACTACCTCCCCCGGCAGCGAGTTCCAGGCACCCGCCCCCTCAGTGTAAAAAACTTGATTCGTACATCTCCTTTAAACCTTGCCCCTCGCAGCTTAAACCTATGCCCCCTAGTAATTGACTCTTCCACTCTGGGAATCCCGCCCATAGTCTGATGCATATTCAATGAAGGGCAGGGTAGGATGGCAGAAGATGTCAGTCCCGGCAATGCTCTATTTGAAGTATCTTAAATCTGAGTTAGGCCTTCAGTTGAGTGCAGGAGATTTGTTCCAGACCATTAATCTTCTGAATGGAGAGTTCAGTCACTTGAAACACGAGTCCAAATTTAACCAACTTGTTTCCTTTGCCGTTAACTTCCATCTCCTGAATTAATTTGAAAATAAAGATGTCAGAAATACTCACAAACATCTCTTTGGCTTTTCTACAATTTATTTGATATATTGATTTTAGAACAGGTTTCTCTTGCAGACACTCGCAACTCGAGACTGCTCAATATATTTGTTTTACGGTCTTCCCAATATCCCCCTTTTTAATCTGGAGACCATGGGATTTACGCATTTTTTTCCAAATGGCTCCAGCCATACAGCAAAGCATCCCTTCTTTTCAAATACGCCAGACACTGCCTGGAATCACACCCTCCTCTGATCAGAAAATCCCTCTCTCTTAATACCACACGGAGAGCTACTACCCTTTTTCAACTGTGTAGTGAGTCTCCCACTCTACCACTAAACATTGCACTAGACGCTACAGCTTCAAGGAGTCTACCCAATTTTTTTTACAGATAAGAAATGTGATTTTCTTTTCCTTCTTTTTTCTTATTTGGTCTTCCATCACTGGCTCTGTTGTCTATCGTTCCTACCTTCTAATATTGAAAATGCAAAGACCCACATTTTTTTTACTATTTAGGGTCTTTTCTCAAAGCTCTCAATTATTTACTGAAGGAGCTCTTGCCTGTACAGAGTTCAAAGTGAAACCAAACAGCAACCTGTGAAACAGTTTAATGACGTCACCATCAAATCATGTGATTAGCTCTTAAAGCAATCATGCAATCGCTTAAATATATAACAATGAGAAAAATTTAGAAAGTGGGCTCATTTCCACTGGAGTATCGAAGGGTGAGGGGTGACTTCACTGAAATATATAAGATTCTGAATGGTCTTGACAAGCTGAACATGGAGAGATGTTCCGCTTGTGGGTGAGACCATAACTAGGGGGCATCGATTTTTTTTAAATTAGGAATCACCTTTTTGGGACAGAGATGAGGAGAATGTTTTTCTCTCAGAGGGTTGTGGACTTTGGAACTCTCTGCCGCAGAAAGCAGTGGAGGCGGAGTCTCTGAATATTTTTAAAGTATAGGTAGATAGATTCTTGCTAGGCAAGGGAATCAAAGGTTATTGGGGTAGATGGGAATGTGGAATGCGAAACACAAACAGATCAGCCATGATCCTATTGAGTGGCAGAGCAGGCTTGAGGGGCCGAATGGCCTCCTTCTGTTCCTACATTGTATGTTTGTATTGGTTAGAAGTCATTTGTTCCCAGCATGTTTAAGGTTTAGTGCACCAGGATACAATTTAGCTGACATTGTGATTTAAGTGTTTCCTAAAACAACAGAATGTATAAAATGTTTGGCTCCTGATTTGTTTTCAGTGCCACATTGTGAAACAATTAGCCAAGGCAATTTGGAGATGGGGGTGTCAGGGAAGCGTGGGTGGCGGGGGGGGGGGGGCGGGGGGGGGGGGGTTGAACAGTGAAGCAGAGGGTGGAAAACATTTGGCGTTTATTGTTTAAAGGAAACACATCAGTTCTGCAGATCTTAATCACCATTAGATTCATCAGAGCAGAATTATCCCTAACAATATTCCTGAGGAAGTCTACAACGATCTTCAGCTTTCCTTAACCAGTTGTAGAGAATTGGATTCACAAAGGAATGACGTTAAGATATATTTCTACCAAGGGAAGACATTTGGGTAATCCTAGTTATTTCTCGTATGTATTTCTTTAAGATAGTTGAATACAAATAAACAGAGGATGCTGCAAACCATATTTAGTCTTTTTTTATTCATTCATGGGACATGGGTGTCGCTGGCTGGCCAGCATTTATTGCCCATCCTAATTGCCCTTGAGAAGGTGGTGCTGAGCTGCCTACTTGAATCGCTGCAGTCCACATGCTGTGGGTTGACCCATTAGGGAAGGAATTCCAAGACACGGTATTTATTAGGGACCCATTAGGGAAGGAATTCCGGCACGGTAGCACAGTGGTTAGCACTGCTGCTTCACAGCTCCAGGGACCTGGGTTCGATTCCCGGCTCGGGTCACTGTCTGTGTGGAGTTTGCACATTCTCCTCGTGTCTGCGTGGGTTTCCTCCGGGTGCTCCGGTTTCCTCCCACAGTCCAAAGATGTGCAGGTTAGGTTGATTGGCCATGTTAAAATTGCCCCTTAGTGTCCTGAGATGCGTAGGTTAGAGGGATTAGTGGGTAAATATGTAGGGATATGGGGGTAGGGCCTGGGTGGGATTGTGGTCGGTGCAGACTCGATGGGCCAAATGGCCTCTTTCTGCATTGTAGGGTTTCTATGCTTCTATGCTTCTACTTTGACCCAGCGACTGCAAAGAAATAGCAATATATTTCCAAATCAGGATGGTGAGTGGCTTGGAGGGGAACTTGCAGGTGGTGGTGTTCCCATTTATCTCCTGCCCTTGTCCTTCTAGATGGAAGCAATTGTGGGTTTGGAAGGTGCTGTCTAAGGACCTTTGGTGAATTGCTGCAGTGCCTCTTGTAGATAGTACACACTGCTGCTACTGAGAGTCGGTGGTGGAGGGAATGGATGTTTGTGGATGTGGTGCCAGTCAAGCAAACTGCTTTGTCCTGGATGGTGTCAAGCTTCTTGAGTGCTCTTGGAGCTGCACTCATCCAGGCAAGTGGGGAGTATTCCATCACACTCCTGACCTGTGACAGAAATGAAACCATTACATTTTAATCAATTGTGCAAACTTGCTCTTTCACAAAGAAGGCTTATACCATCTCTCAGGGCGAGGAGTGATGGTCAATATTGTCCATTTTCCAAAGAGTACATGAAAAAGAATACATGCAAGGTTCGTTACTGAATTATCTACTATAAATAGTATGATGGTTTGCCCCAATAGATAACCTTATTGCAGTAATTTTCAACTTCCCTTCTTAATATGCCCATAATTTCTCCGATGTGATGTAAACCATGTTTTGACTGAAACTCAATACAAAAACGTCTGAGATTTTTCAGAACTGAGCAAAATGGGAAAGCCCTGGTATATTCTGATTACAGTAAGAAGTCTCACAACACCAGGTTAAAGTCCAACAGGTTTATTTGGTAGCAAATACCATAAGCTTTCGGAGCGATGCCCCTTCGTCAGATGGAGTAGTTATCTGTTCTCCAACAGTACACAGACACAGAAATCAAGTTACAGAATACTAATTAGAATGCAAATCTCTACAGCCAGCCGGGTCTTAAAAGGTACAGATAATATGGGTGGAGGGAACATTAAACACAGGTTAAAGAGATGTGTATTGTCTCCAGACAGAACAGCTAGTGATATTATGCAAGATCAGGGGGAAAGCTGTGGCGAGCTGTGGGGGCTACTGATAATGTGACATAAATCCAACATCCCGGTTTAGGGCATCCTCATGTGTGCGGAACTTGGCTATCAGTTTCTGCTCAGCGACTCTGCGCTGTCGTGTGTTGTGAAGGCTGCCTTGGAGAACGCTTACCTGAAGATCCACATCATATTCTGATTACAGACAGGGCAGAATGGGGGGCCACAATCAGGCTCAGCAATCTTGGTGGAGGAAAAGTCAGATAAACATCTTTGAATCTACCTCAATATTCACTTTGAAAGTGGGAATGCATGGCTATCAAGTGAGAACATGATTATCCCTCAATTCTTCACAAAGTGCCCTGTCAGCACTTTCTGTCTTCAGCACAATGTCCATTTGATTAAGTTAGCAGAAGATAGAATCATAGAATCCCTACAGTATAGAAGGAAGCCATTCAGCCCATCGGGTGTGCACCAACCACAATCCCAACCAGGCCCTATTCCCGTAACCCTACACATTTACACTGCTAATCTCCCTGACACTAGGGTCACTTTAGCACGGCCAATCAACCTAACCCGCACTTTGCATCTTCGGACTGTGGGAGGAAACTGGAGCACCCAGTGGAAACCCACACAGACACGGGGAGAAAGTACAAACTCCACACAGATAGTGACCCGAGGCCAAAATTGAACCTGGTTTTCTGGTGCTGTGAGGCAGCAGTGCTAACCACTGTGCCACCATGCTGCCCAATTTACAAATGCCAGAGGGAGATCAAAAGCTTAATTAAAGTTCTCTCCTGACTGTGAGGTGGCATAAAGGACACAGCTGTGCAATTCAAAGAAAATCAGCTAGCTCTGCCGGTATCCTGGCCAACATTCCTCCCTCAAACATCAATGGAAAAACAGATTATCTGCTCATTTGAATTTAATTTCTCTTTGTGGGAGCTTGTGGCGCACAAATGAGTTGCTGTATTTCTTTAAATTAGCACAGTGGCAACACGTCTTCAATAGTTCATTGACGATAAACCCTTTTCGGCAACCTAGGGTCATGAAAGGAGATTTTGACATTGTTTACTTTCTTATTTTTCTTAATCTGCTACCCATGGAATTGACTATCAAATGAATCATCAACCACCGGATAAACAGCAGAGATTCATAGATGAATGTGTCATGAGATTATGGATTTGATTTGATTTAATTTGATTTGATTTATTATTGTCACACATATTAATATAGAGTGAAAAGTATTGTTTCTTGCGCGCTATACAGACAAAGCATACCGTTCATAGAGAATGAAAGGAGAGAGTGCAGAATGTAGTGTTACAGTCATAGCTAGGGTGTAGAGAAAGATCCACGTAATGCAAGGTAAGTCCATTCAAAAGTCTAATAGCAGCAGGGAAGAAGCTGTTCTTGAGTCAGTTGATATGTGACCTCAGACTTTTGTATCCTTTTCCCAAAGGAAGAAGGTGGAAGAGAGAATGTCTGGGGTGCATGAGGTCCTTAATTATGCTGGCTGCTTTGCCAAGGCAGCTGGAAGTGTAGAGTCAATGGATAGGAGGCTGGTTTGCATGATGGTTTGGGCTACATTCACGACCTTTTGTAGTTTCTTGCGGTCTTGGGCAGAGCAGGAGCCATACCAAGCTGTGATATAACTAGAAAGAATGCTTTCTATGGTGCATCTGTAAAAGTTGGCGAGAGTCGTAGCTGACATGCCAAATTTCCTTAGTCTTCTGAGAAAGTAGAGGCGTTGGTGGGCTTTCTTAACTATAGTGTCGGCATGGGGGGACCAGGACAGGTTGTTGGTGATCTGGACACCTAAAAACTTGAAGCAAAACTTGGAGTATTTACAATAAACTTTAGAAATCTTTGTATCCTCACTGGCTACAGGGGAGGTCCCAGAGGATTGGAGAATAGTCAATGTTGTTCCTTTGTTTAAGAAGGGTGGCAAGAATAATCCAGGAAACTTACAGACCGGTGAGCCTTACATCAGTGGAAGGGTAATTATTGGAGGGAATTCTTCGAGACAGGATTTATTCCCACTTGGAAATAAGTGGATGTATTAGCGAGAGGCAACATGGTTTTGTGAAGGGGAGGTTATGCCTCATGAACTTGGTCGAGTTTTTCAAGGAAGTGACGAAGATGATTGATGAGGGTAGGGCAGTGGATGTTGTCTACATGGACTTCAGTCAGGTCTTTGACAAGGTCCCTCATGGCAGACTGGTGCAGAAGGTGAAGTCGCATGGGATCAGAGGTGAGCTGGAAAGGTGGATGCAAAACTGGCTCAGTCAAAGAAGACAGGGTAGCAGTGGAAGGGTGCGTTTCTGAATGGAGGGCTGTGACAAGTGGTGTTCCACAGGGATCAGTGCTGGGACCTTTGCTGTTTGTAATATATATAAATGATTTGGAGGAAAATGTAACTGGATTGATTATTAAGTTTGCGGATGACACAAAGGTTGGTGGATTTGCGGATAGCGATGAGGACCATCAGAGGATACAACAAGATATAGATCAGTTGGAGACTTCGGCGGAGAGATGGCAGATGGAGTTTAATCTGGACAAATATGAGATAATGCATTTTGGAAGGTCTAATACAGATAGGAAATATATGGTAAATGGCAGAACCCTTAAGAGTATTGATAGGCAAAGGAATCTGGGTGTCCAGGTACACAGGTCACTGAAAGTGGCAATGCAGGTGGAGAAGGTGTTCAAAAAGGCATACGGCATGTTTGCCTTCATCGGCTGGGGCATTGAGTTTAAAAATTGGTAAACTTAGAAGTTAAGAAACCCTACAGCACAGAAAGAGGCCATTCGGCCCATCGAGTCTGCACCGACCACAATCCCACCCAGGCCCTACCCCCAAATCCCTCCATATTTACCCACTAATCCCTCTAACCTACGCATCCCAGGACACTAAGGGCAATTTTGGCATGGCCAATCAACCTAACCTGCACATCTTTGGACTGTGGGAGGAAACCGGAGCAAACCCACGCAGACACAAGGAGAATGTGCAAACTCCACACAGACAGTGACCCAAGGGCGGGAATCGAACCCAGGTCCCTGGAGCTGTGAAGCAGCAGTGCTAACCACTGTGCTACCGTGCCGCCCAAGTCATGTTGCAGCTTTATAGAACCTTAGTTAGGCCACACTTGGAATATAGTGTTCAATTCTGGTCGCCACACTACCAGAAGGATGTGGAGACTTTGGAGAGGGTACAGAAAAGATTTACCAAGATGTTGCCTGGTATGGAGGGTATTAGCTATGAGGAGAGGTTGGAGAAACTTGGTTTGTTCTCACTGGAGCGACAGAGGTTGAGGGGAGACTGATAGAAGTTTACAAGATTATGAGAGGCATGGACAGAGTGGATAGTCAGAAGCTTTTTCCCAGGGTGGAAGAGTCAATTACTAGGGGGCATAGGTTTAAGGTGTGAGATGCAAGGTTTAAAGGAGATGTATGAGGCAGATTTTTTACACAGAGAGTAGTGGGTGCCTGGAACTCATTGCCGGGGGAGGTAGTGGAAGCGGATACGGTAGTGATTTTTAAGGGGCGTCTTGACAAGTACATGAATAGGATGGGAGTAGAGGGATATGGTCCCCAGAAGGGTAGGGGGTTTTAGTTCAGTCGGGCAGCATGGTCGGTGCAGGCTTGGAGGGCCGAAGGGCCTGTTCCTGTGCTGTAATTTTCTTTGTTCTTTGTTCTTTGATATTGAAAGGGTTTCAGTCAAATTTGTGGTGAATTATAATTCATAAAAGAGTTGCACTTAATCAATATTTTGGCATTCCTTTCTTTCCAATGTTCCTATTTTAGCCAATAGATGAAATATAAAGAAATATGTGTTTTCAATCTATAGCACCTGACCACATATCAAAACAATTATTTTTCTGGAATACAGAGGAAAAGCCATAGGCTTGTCTAACAGGGGCCGGAATTCTCCCATCGAGTACACCTGCCAGAGAGAATGGAGAATTTGGTGCTCAGTCAAATCTCCATTCACTCCAGTGGGATCGGAGAATCCCAGCCGCATACCAGGTGAGAGAATTCTGGCCAGTGAGTCAAACACATGCTGACAGCTAGAGAGCAGGAAATTGGAAGAGTATTGAAGGACTGGGAATTGGAAGGATAAAGCATCTGACACCGTCAATCCCATGGAAAACATTGGTGTCATCGCACCATCGAAAGCATTTGCCAAGATTCACATTGAAAGTTGTGAACTATTCATTATTGACCAAGATTGACACAGGAGCAAGTTCCAACATACCACCTCTGCAAATTCTAAAAGACACGGACCTAAAGATGTGGAAAGCTATGGCAAAATCTATTGCACTGAAACTTTCAGCTTACGATGGCTCAGTAATTTCATTTGCAGGATCCATAGTCACGGAGTGCAAATACAATCAATCCTCCGGGGTCAAAGATCATAGAATCCCGACAGTGCAGAAGGAGGCCATTCAGCTCATCAAGTCTGCACCGACTTTCTGACAGAGTATCTTACCCAGGCCCACCCCAAGCCCTTTCCCCGTAACCCCACATATTTACTAAACTAATTCCCCTAACCTGCATATCTAGAGGCACTAAGGGGCAGTTTAGCATGGCCAATCTACCTAACCTGCACATGTTTGGACTGAGGGAGGAAACTGGAGCACCTGGAGGAAACCCACACCGACACAGGGAGAACATGCAAAGTCTACACTGAGGGCCCGATTTTACGAAACTTTCGCATTTTGCATGCATTTAAATCGACTTAATGAAGCTCGCACCCAACTTTACCGACGAATCCGACTTTACCAGGTTGCGGCCCATTTCGCATCCGCACATTAAATGACCTGCTAAATAAAAGTTCGAATGGGACTCCAATTCAGCAGTGGAACCGCCAAAGCCAACCCCCCCCCCCCCTCCGACCATCTTTCGCGGACCCCCCCCCCCCCCCCCCCCCGCAAACCACTCCAGCAGCCCACCGCCCCCTCCCACCCCCCACCGATCGGACCGCCCTGGGAGGCAGGTCCCGCCGGCAGACCCACCCCCGCCCCCCCCCGGGATCGGACCTCCCTGGGAGGCACACTCCCGACCTAGCTTGATCGCTGGTCTCCCTCCACCATCCTTCCGATCTGCAGTCCGTCGCCAGCCTCCTGCACGTTCCTGGCCTTGCTGTGCCTTTCCCTGGGGGGGCGGGGTGCGATGGAGAAGGGGAGTGACGTGTCTCCCCTGGGGGTGGGGGGGGAGGGGATGGAGAAGGGGGGTGCGTGTCTCCCCTGGGGGCGGGGGGGGGAGGGGATGGAGAAGGGGAGTGACGTGTCTGCCCCTGGGGGTGGGGGGGGGTGCGCTGCCAGTCTGCGGCCGATCCGTCCTCCCCACCGGAGGAGGGATCGGAGGAGGCATCCCCCCACCCCCCCCCCTCCCCCCCAGGGGCAGACACATCACTCCCCTTCTCCATCGCCTCCCCCACAGGGGAGACACGTCACTCCCCTTCTCCATCACACCCCCCTCCCCCCCAGGGAAAGGCAAAGCAGCACAGACAGCAGAGAGGATGAAAGGAATTCCCTTTGGAGGATAATGTCCACATCACAGGAACTAAAAACCCGACAGTCCAAAATCTGGGATAATATTTCAAAATGTATATCCCCCAATCCCTGTCCTGTAATATTATAGTAAGAAGTTTAACAACACCAGGTTAAAGTCCAACAGGTTTATTTGGTAGCAAAAGCCACACAAGCTTTCGGAGCTCCAAGCCCCTTATTCAGGTGAGTGGGAATTCGGTGAGTGATTCTAGGTGTCAGAATCACACTAGAATTTGGTGAGTGTCAGAATTCTTACTGTGTTTACCCCAGTCCAACGCCGGCATCTCCACCATCATGACTGTAATATTATCCCAGATTTTGGACTGTCAGGTTTTTAGTTCCTGTGATTATAACGTGGACGTTATCCTCCAAAGGGAATTCCTTTCACCCTCTCTGCTGTCTGTGCTGCTTTGCCTTTCGCGCCCGGGCGCGCTGCCTGCGGTCTGTTCCGAACTGCGCATGCGCAGTTGGAGCTCCGGCCGCTCCAACAGTGCCAAGCCCCGCCCAATAGACCGGCGCCAAAAAACGGCGTATGGGCGCGCTGGAGCGTGGCTGCCGGGCGCGGATCCATTTGACGACCGGACCCGGCACTTAGTCCCAATTTGGTAAAATCGGCCCCTGAGAGTCACCCAAGGCTGTAATTGAACCGCTGTACCATCCAATGCTTTACATTGTGGGAACGAAAGACCCAGGGATTGTAGATCTACTGGTCAAAAAGTGAGATAAAGGGGAAGGTGGCAGGTTGGATCCAAAGGAAGGGTGTCGTAGTTTGCAGGAAGACTTAGACAGGTTGCAAAGTTGGGCCGAGAGGTGGCGGATGGAGTTTAATGCGGAGAAGTGTGAGGTAATTCACTTTGGTAGGAATAACAGATGTGTTGAGTATAGGGCTAACGGGAGGACTTTGAATAGTGTGGAGGAGCAGAGGGATCTAGGTGTATGTGTGCATAGATCCCTGAAAGTTGGGAATCAAGTAGATAAGGTTGTTAAGAAGGCATATGGTGTCTTGGCGTTTATTGGTAGGGGGATTGAATTTAGGAGTCGTAGCGTTATGTTGCAACTGTACACAACTCTGGTGCGGCCGCACTTGGAGTACTGTGTGCAGTTCTGGTCCCCACATTACAGGAAGGATGTGGAGGCTTTGGAGAGGGTGCAGAGGAGGTTTACCAGGATGTTGCCTGGTATGGAGGGGAGATCCTATGAGGAGAGGCTGAGGGATTTGGGATTGTTTTCGCTGGAAAGGCGGCGGCTAAGAGGGGATCTTATTGAAACATATAAGATGATTAGAGGTTTAGATAGGGTGGATAGTGATAGCCTTTTTCCTCTGATGGAGAAATCCAGCACGAGGGGGCATGGCTTTAAATTGAGGGGGGGTAGTTATAGAACCGATGTCAGGGGTAGGTTCTTTACCCAGAGGGTGGTGAGGGATTGGAATGCCCTGCCAGCAGCAGTTGTAAATGCGCCTAGTTTGGGGGCGTTTAAGAGATCCGTAGATAGGTTCATGGACGAAAAGAAATTGGTTTAGGTTGGAGGGTCACAGTTTTTTTTTTTAACTGGTCGGTGCAACATCGTGGGCCGAAGGGCCTGTTCTGCGCTGTAATGTTCTATGTTCTATGTTCTAAAATTGCCACAGTGACAGGAAACAAAGTGTAATGTTCGATGGATGATTTTGCAAGTGCAAAATGGTTTTGAAAGTTGTTACACAGGGCTCAGCATTGGGGCCCTTGCTGTTTGTTGTATATGTTAATGATTCAAACTTAAATATGGGTGGCATATTTGGGAAATGTGCAGATGATACTAGAATTTGCCATGAAGAGAAAAGCCATCAATTCTAGAATGACACTAGTGGCTTGGTTGGGTCTGCAGAAAAGTGGCAAATGGGATTCATAGAACATAGAACATAGAAAGCCACAGCACAAACAGGCCCTTCGGCCCACAAGTTGCGCCGATCACATCCCCACCTCTAGGCCTATCTATAGCCCTCAATCCCATTAAATCCCATGTACTCATCCAGAAGTCTCTTAAAAGACCCCAACGAGTTTGCCTCCACCACCACCGACGTCAGCCGATTCCACTCACGCACCACCCTCTGAGTGAAAAACTTACCCCTGACATCCCCCCTGTACCTACCCCCCAGCACCTTAAACCTGTGTCCCCTCGTAGCAACCATTTCAGCCCTTGGAAATAGCCTCTGAGAGTCCACCCTATCCAGACCCCTCAACATCTTGTAAACCTCTATCAGGTCACCTCTCATCCTTCGTCTCTCCAGGGAGAAGAGACCAAGCTCCCTCAACCTATCCTCATAAGGCATGCCCCCCAATCCAGGCAACATCCTTGTAAATCTCCTCTGCACCCTTTCAATGGCTTCAACATCTTTCCTGTAATGAGGTGACCAGAACTGCGCGCAGTACTCCAAGTGGGGTCTAACCAGGGTCCTATAAAGCTGCAGCATTATCTCCCGACTCCTAAACTCAATCCCTCGATTAATGAAGGCCAGTACGCCATACGCCTTCTTGACCGCATCCTCCACCTGCGAGGCCGATTTAAGTGTGAGATAATGCAATGAAGATATTGCAAAGAGTTGAAGAAGTAAAATCTTGGAGTGCATGTGAACAAGGTGGTCAAAAAGCCGGACAGGTGAACAAGGTGGTCAAAAAGCATATGAAATGGTTTCCTTTATTGGGCATGATATTGAATACAAAAGCAGGGATGTAAAAATGGAACTATATAAAACACTGGTTAGGCCACAGTTGGAATTTTGTGCGCATTCTGGTCACCACATTACAAGAAAGACATTGTCCTGGACAGCGTGCAAAGGAACTTTACTCATATTAAGTTGATCTTTCTCTACACCTTAGCTATGACTGTAACACTACATTTTGCGCTCTCTCCTTTTCTTCTCTTTGTACATTATGCTTTGTATGGCGCACAAGAAACAATACTTTCCACTGCAGACTAATATATGTGACAATAATAATTCAAATCAAATCAAATGTTGCCAGGGCTTGAAAATTGTAGCTATGAGAAGTGATTGGATAAGCCAGGGTTGGTTTCTTTAGAACAGAAGAGGCAAAGGTGTGACCTAATTGGGGTGTACACAAGTTGCCCTTCGCTGAGGAGCCAATTACTGGGTAATAGATTTAAAGTGAATGTTAGAATGATTAGAGGGGACCTGAGGAAAAACTCATGAGAGGCCAATTACTGGGGAATAGATTTAAGGTGAATGGTGGAAGGAATTAGAGGGGACATGAGGAAAAACTTTTTCACCCAGAGGGTGGTGAGCATCTGGAATTCATTGCTTAAGTTGGTGATTGAGGCTGAAACACTCAACTCATTTACAAGTTACAAGCAAAATACTGCAGATGCTAGAATAGCTCTGACAAAGGGTCATTCAGATTCGAAACGTTGACTCTATTCTCTCTCCACAGT
Organism: Mustelus asterias; assembly: GCF_964213995.1. Classification (NCBI taxonomy): domain Eukaryota; kingdom Metazoa; phylum Chordata; class Chondrichthyes; order Carcharhiniformes; family Triakidae; genus Mustelus; species Mustelus asterias. Next base: position 9,257,499 of record NC_135803.1, read on the forward strand.
GCTGAGATTTTCCGGCATTTTCTGTTTTCATTTCAAAGCTACCTGGATCTGCATCTAAAATGCTTTAACTGCAAGGCTACGGACCAGGGCCAGAAAATGGGATTAAAATGAGCCCTAGTTTCTATTTTCTCTTTTTTGGGGCTAGCACAGACACAATGGACTGAATGGCCTCCTCCTGCATGGCAATCTTTCTCTGGTTCTATGAATTTCAGAGTTTTTACAACTGTGCTTTCTTTCATTCCATTTGACTATTTTCCTTTCCAGAACTGTTGAAGATAGGAAAATGCTGTTTTGATAATCAGCCAAGTATTCATTCAGCTTTCCAATTGGCATGTTGAGCCAGTGTGAATTTTCCAACCGTAGTTAGCTAAGCTCTGGTTGCAGGTCAGTTCAAAACAGGAGGTCTTGTGTTGAAAGCTCCTGAAAAATATGCAACCAAGATTGGCAAGCCCACTTTGGAGAAAGGAAATTATGTTTCTAGTTCCATTTTGAGAACTGAGAAAAAGTCATCAATTTGGTTCTTGGTCCAAAGTTGGTGCAGTTTTTCCTCCAGGGCGACAGGAGGCGGTGTTGATGCAGTTTTAACTCCGGACGGCGGTGTTGCTGCAGTTTCCCTCTGGGGCGGCAGGTGGCGGTGTCGGTGAAATTTCCCCTCCAGGCCGCTAGGGGGTGGCGTTGTTGGAGTT